>NC_045549.1:66503498-66663498 GCF_009769535.1 Thamnophis elegans
TGGCAATTTGATTGCCAATGTTTTGTCACCATTGGAGGAGACATCATCAGTGCACTTTGAATTGTGCTCATCTGTCAGAGCATTGGCCTTTGAATACTTTTTTTTATGTGATGCAAATTAGTGTGGATATTGTTTGTTCAGATACTTCTGAGCCATGGTCTGAATTTGGACTGTTTGATAGGCTGGCTGTTGTTGCTGAGGCTTAGACCTTGGCTTTCGTACTTAGACCATACTTTCTGTGTGATGCAAATTAGCGTTAATGTGGTGTGTTCAGATAGTATCAGAACAAAAGTATCCGGAATCAGACCATGACTGAGAAGTTTCTGAACAAACAACATTCACCAATTTGCATCTCATAAAAAGGTATTTAAAGACTTATGTTCTGACAGACGAGCCCAACTCAAAACACACTGACGATGTCTCCTCGAATGGTGATGAAATGTTTGCAACCAAACTGCCACACTCAAAGCTCAAACCAACAGCCCACTGACTGGTCTCTTGAGGTAATAATCAGGAAATAGAAACTCACATAGCTTGGGAATACGAAGCAAGGGCTGATGGACTAGAAAACAAAATTACTGAACTTAGGCAAGGATGAGAAAAGTAATAGAAGTAAAAGAAGGATAAGATGGATGCAGGAGTTTAAGGAGATCACTGAAAGATCCAAGAACCGCAGATGATCACAGTGGAGCTTGGCTGGATTTAATGAGACATATGGTCGCCAAAGATGGAAACTGACTTAGTAGCCTCTGACTGAATAACAAACTGATATTTCCTGTCCAGAAAACATGATGCTTTGAATTGGAATATTCATAATATACATAGAGCTGGCCTGGAAATTCATGTAAATCATGCTGTTAGGGTTCCAAATAGCATCCAGAAGTAATCAGAGTCTGAGGCAAAAGTTTCCTCAAACTTCCAATTTATGAAGAGAGCCATGCTGGCACATCTGGGAAAACCCAAATCTGAAAACTTCCTGGTTTTCTCCATCCAGTTGAAAGTTCAAGATCTTGCCCCCCACACCCACAAGTCCATCCCATGGTCCAATCTTCCACTGCCACCCATCCAGTTCAGGCCAGGTGCAGAGGTGCAAAAACAATGGTTGACCTTGGCTTTCTGGAAATAATTTTGTTATGGCTACATATCATCTAACTCCATACAATCCCTCCTCCCCAGTGGTGGGTTTCAAAAATTGTTCAAACCTACTCTGTGGGTGTGGCCTCCTTTGTGGGAGTGGCTTGCCGCCTATGTGACCAGATTGGAGTGGCTTGCCGCCCATGTGACCGGATATGAAGATGCCGATGACACTTGTCAGAACCACCTTAAATGACCTCACAGACATCATTGGCCTGCGTAAGAATATGATGTAAACTTGTTTTTTAAAAGGCATCTTTGGTTTGCGTTAAAGCAACTTCAACACACGCAATGTTTGAATGCACCACAAACGCAGTAGTCACCCTTACCTTTCACAGAGGCCCTGAGTTTTATAAATATGAGCATGATAGTGTAGAATAATCATATCCAAGGATCAGTGGTGGGTTTCAAAATTTTTTGGAACCTCTTCTGTAGGTGTGGCCTGCTTTCCGGGTTCACTGGTGGAACTTCTTCTAACCGGTTCGGTAGATTTGACGAACCGGTTCTACCGAATAGGTGCGAACTGGTAGGAACCCACCTCTGCTCCTCCCATTTTCCCACAATAGAAAATAGAAAGTGTGGCAGGCCAAAGATCCAAATGAAAAGATGCATTGTGGTTTAATGCAGAGCTGTTCTTTCTCCCACACATTCTTTCCCTCACATTCAAGGGGATTTTAATGCCAATTAGGGCCACATGTCTTTCTCATGTAAATTCATATTTGAAACTGGTTTATCATACGTGCCAGGAAGGGGGGGGGGGAGAAATGCTCTCAGAGATACTTGCCTCTCTTCCCCAAGGAATGAATATTAATAATGTATAACTATAATTTGAAGATAATGTAATAATTGCTTGCATGATTGTGGAGCCAAAAGAATCATTTCTGTGTGATGTTTGATTTCTACACGGTGACTGCTTTTTGTATAATTTGGTGTATCTGAAGGGTAAAGACTTGGAGAGCATAAAAGCAAATGCTCATCTATTTGCAATGGTCCAGAAAGCAACCCTAAATTGAATCAGAATCACTTTAAATCTTTCCAAGCACCTAATTTTACTTTAAAAATAAGCAGTGTAAATAGTCTTATACGAGTTGATGAAAATCTATATAATGTAACATTCATGGATGAACGGAACAATTTCCTCTACTTATCATTAAAGGATAGCGTGGATCGAAAAGGGGAGAACTTTCTAAAGTAACCAATTTCCTCCCTTCAGCAGTTCTTTGGGGATCATATTAAAATTTGAATTTAGTATAGAAGACAGAAGAGGGAAACTGCAGCCCAGAGGTATATAATATGGCTCATCAAAATTGTAAACTTTTCCCCTATCCATGTTTAGGTAAAAGAAAGCGTAACTTGGAGCAGGATTGAAACGCTACTGGTTTGCAATGGTTCACACGAACTGGTAGGGACAATTGTCATTCTGTGAACTGGTAGTAAAAAACAAAAAGCTTCCAATGATCGTGTGGATCAGCTGTGATCCATGCGATTGTCGGAAGCTTTTTTACCACTTTTGAAAGCATATTTTTCCTGGCAGTTCGGGCAAATAGGCAGGAAAAAAATGCTTTAAGAAGTGGGAACAAAAGGTTCCGTGACAATCAACTGTGCCATGCGATTGTGGGAACCTTTTTTTTTCCACTTTTTAAATATTTTTTAACTACCTATTCGCCCAAACAGGTTTAAAAAAAATGCTTTAAAAAGTGGTGGGGGAAAAAGATTGTTAAAATAATTTAACAACCGGTTCTCTGCCCTAAAGACCAGCTGGGTAGGCATGGCTCAGTGGTCATGTGACCATGTGGGCGTGGCCAACTCAACATCACTCACATCGATGGGCCTTAGCTGTTACAATGTAATGAGGGGGTTAACCAGAGAGGCAGTTTCTGTAAGCAGGGCAATAAAGATTAGGCTAGAAACAACACCAGAATTTTTCCTTCCTGCCTTCCTTACAGGATTAGCCCTGTAAAGTGGAAAAAAAACAAAATGAGATTTCTTCCAACAACCAGTTCTCTGAACTGCTTAGAAAGTTAACAACCAATTCTCCCGAATAGGTGCGAACTGGCTGAATCCCACCACTGCATCTAACACAGCCTTTTTCACACTTAGCAATTTTTTCAGTGTATGGGCTTCAACTTCCAAAACTCCCAAGCCAGTACGCTGGGCAATAAGTAATGAATACATAATGGCATACCCACCTTTTTCAGTCTTTTAAAACCAGCTGCCTGGTGTGGTGGGACTAGCCCGGAGCCAGGCCTATGTTTTCCTTTCTTTCCCCCCCCCCACCTCCTGAACCACGCACAAGTCACATTCACACAACTCTTGTCTCCCTTAGAGTCATGTCTGATGGCTAACAAAAGAACATAGGAGTTGCTATCAGTTTTGCTATCCAAGCATTGTTCAAACCTGGCAATCCTTTGACTGCTTTTTGGCTGCTGAGAAAAAACAAAGAACGTTTAAACCTGAGGGGTAGAAGATTAAAAGCATAATTAAAGATGCATAAAAGCCATTTAGTAATGAAATTCAGAAACCGGGGGGGGGGGTGTAGGTTGTTGATGTAAAAGAAAAGTTAGTTACAGGAAGTGGCCAATTGAGTTTCACGATGGATAGTTTCAAGTCTGTTGCTAAAAAGGGACATGTGCTGGAAATGAGAAGGTAGATAGAGAAACAAGCAATGAATTATTGCTGAAGTTTGCAGGCTAAAGATAACATGTGTCAAAAAAAAAAAGAGAGAGAGAGAGAGAATTGATGCACCACAACCGAAATGTTGTTTTGAAACCCTGAAGCATTTCAGGAAGAGATGGTTTGAGGAAGGCACTCTGATATTCTATGGGGTGCCCCAAGTTCTTATTCTACAATTCCCTTTGGAAATACACCCACATACCCACATACTCACATATCCCAGTGAACAGAAATCATTTCCTTGCTCATTTTTTCCTGTTTACACTTCCGCAGAATTGAGGGTCACACTAAGCTGTGTCAGAGAGTTGCATTTCAAAAGAAAATGGCGCCAAGGGCCATTTGGGGAGGAAAGAACAAATTATCTACGGTACAAAACCAAGTTCAAAACACCTGGATGGCCTCTTTAAACACCCCAAGGAAATAAGTTGCATTTTCAATCCCATCAATCCATAGCAGTGGTGGGTTACGACCGGTACGCAATGGTACGGGTGTTCCGGTACCTGCTGGGAACACCAGGTACCGTTCCAGTACGGTGCTCTGGAGGGCCCACCCGCTGCCCGCGCTCCTTACTGGTATTTGAAGTTTTCGGGGCTTACGTGCATGGAGCGTACGCCGCCTGTGCGACACTCTGCTGAGCAGCTAGAGTGTCATGGAGGCATTGTGGAGCGTCGCAGGCGGTAAGTATGCATGTGCGTCAGGGGTGGGTTTCTCGCCCCATTCCAACTGGTTCGGTTACGATGGGGCCGGCGGCGTCCTCGTGCACGCACGCAGTGCATGCATGCGTACTAGCGCCTGTGCGATGCTCCAGCTGCTCCTGGAGGATCGCGCAGGCATTGTATGCGTTCTGCGCATGCGTGAAAGCGCAGAACTCGTCAAAACCGGGTAAGAAACGTGGGCGGGCGGGTGGATCCTTCGGCGTTCCCGGAAGTTACTTACTTCCGGGTTCGCCGACCAACCGGTTCGCGGGGACCGCCGCGAACCGCCAGAAACCCACCCCTAATGTGCGTGCTGCACGCATTCATGTGGTGGATGCCCAGCCCCGTTGCACCATACCGGTTTCAATGGGATCCAGAACCCAGCACTGATCCATAGCCAAAGTTTTGGAGCCATGAAAGGGCTATTGATGTGCCACACCCTTTTAGGCTACTACTCCTGTAGCCCAAGGAACACACTTGGCTTGTGTGATTGGCTTTAGCATCTCAATTATGTAGCTTACCAGCCGAAGTCTCTAGGGTGTCCTTCAGATCTAGGATAGAGCATGTGTGTCCTGCACCAGACAAGCTGATGTCATTGAATAAGCAAGAATGGATGTTTTTGCTTCAGTTAGTTCTCACCTCGGCTATGATTTAGTTGCAATTTAGTTTGCTTTATTGTCATTGCACATGGTACAATGAAATTAAATGCCATCTTCAGTGACCATTACAATTATAAAAATAAAAACACAAAGAAACATCCTTTACATTATATACAACTGAAATTGAAAACCTGATATTGCACTATACCATAGAATTCAATATGGTTATTGAATTTTTTTACTTCTGGTTCTGTGGGTATGGCTTGGTGGGCGTGGTGCAGCTTGGTGGGCGTGGTAGGGGAAGGATACTGCAAAATATCCAATTCCTCCCTACTCCAGGGGAAGGATACTACAAAATCCCCATTCCCTCCCTATTCCAGGGGAATGATACTGCAAAATCCCCCTTCCCTCCCTATTCCAGGGGAAGGATACTGCAAAATCCTCATTTCCACTCACTCCAGGGGAAGGATACTGCAAAATCCCCATTCTCTCCCCACTCCAGTGGAAGGATGCTGCAAAATCCCCATTCCCATCCCACTCCAGGGGAAGCATACTGCAAAATCTCCATTCCCTCGCCATTCCAGGGAAGGATATTACAAAATCCCCATTCCCTTCCTATTCCAAGGGAAGGATACTGCAAAATCCCCATTCCCATCCTACTCCAGGGGAAGGATACTGCAAAATCTCTATTCTCTCCCCACTCCAGGGGAAGGATACTGCAAAATCCCCATTCCCTCCCCATTCCAGGGGAAGCATACTACAAAATCCCCCTTCCCTCCCTATTCCAGGGGAAGGATACTGCAAAATCTCTATTCTCTCCCCACTCCAGGGGAAGCATACTGCAAAATCCCCATTCCCTCCCTATTCCAGGGGAAGGATACTGCAAAATCTCTATTCTCTCCCCACTCCAGGGGAAGGATACTGCAAAATCTCCCCATTCCAGGTGAAGGATACTACAAAATCCCCATTCCCTCCCTATTCCAGGGGAAGGATACTGCAAAATCTCTATTCTCTCCCCACTCCAGGGGGAGGATACTGCAAAATCCCCATTTCCTTCTGATCAGATGGGACTTGGGAGGCAGAGAATAGATGGGGATGGGGCCAGCCAGAGGTGGTATTTACCAGTTCTCCAAACTACACAAAGTTTCCGCTACCAATTCTCCAGAACTGATCAGAACCTGCTGAATATCACTTCTGGGCCCCCTGCTTGAGCAGTTGGTTGGACTAGAAGACTCCCAAGATCCCTTCCAACTCAGTTATTCTGTTATAGCTAGTCTATATAATTTTACATTTAACCCACACTCCTGCAGACATAATCCAGTTCCTGCCATTGGGAGTGTTGTATGAGCCAGGAAGAGAGACTTTTCTGTCATGAAACCTCCCTTCCAACCCTCTGAGTCTATGATTCTAATCAACCCCGTTTACCTTTCACAAGGCCATGAAGACCTGCTTTTATCATTGAGCCAGAGGTTCAGATGATGTGGATAAGCCCATTTCTTGGTTGTATTAATTATGAATGATCATTAATTATGGATGGTCATTAATTGTTGTTGGTTGCTTTTCCCACCTGCTATTTTAGTTATTTATAGTTTTGCTATATTGTTTTTACTCATGTACTTGAGCTGGGAAGCCTATTAAAGGAAGGAAGGAAGGAAGGAAGGAAGGAAGGAAGGAAGGAAGGAAGGGTAGAAAGTTATCACCCAGCCCTCTCCCAGAAAAATGAAATATTCTATGAAATATTGAAAAGACAGAATATTATATTTCCCTGGATGCGAAAAGGGAGAAACATGTTTTAAAGACAGAGTAGCTCCCTGCAGCTCCCTGCCCTCCCCCTTTGTCAATGGGTCATTAAGATACCCAAGCCAGTCCCTTTACATAATAAAGAGTTCTCCCCTTCAGCTCCAGGAGGATGGGATTAAGGCATGATTAGCCTTTACCCACTCACCATATGGCATCTGAGAACTCAACCAAAGCTGGATTCAAAACACACCCTATAGAGCTGCCTCTACGTTTCCCCTTGGGGAGTCTGACAACCAATCAGAATACATTGCTTACACAGGAACAGGAAACAGAGAGGTGGGGCTGAACAGATGATAAAAAGCCCTGCAAGTCCCTTCCTCGGCTCTTCTGTTCTTCTTCACCCAACATTGAAGCATGTGATCACCTTTTCTGTTCAGGGCTCAAGCCATGTGGTCCTGTCCAACAATAAACCATCTTTCCAAGCAGCCTCCATGTCTCCAGTGTCTTTTTCCCCACTTGGAGCCGAACCCAGAAGGACATTTCTTCCAACAGAAGAAAGGAAGGAAGTTAGTTGGTTGGGGAACCCTGGTGTAGGGAATGATCAGGCAAGAGAGGCAGGAGCCCCCAGTGGCTTACCAGTCAGAGAAAGAAACTTAAGAAAGACCCACGCTAGTTGATCGGGCTGTTAAAAGTGACAGCGGGAAGTGTTTATTTTGCACTGTGTGTACTTCAGTCTTGCAAGATTCCGGCACGATACTTCAGCCCAGTGTTCCTCAACATCAGAGGTGGGTTCCTACCAGTTCGCACCTATTCGGTAGAACCGGTTCGTCAAATCTACCGAACCGGTTAGAAGAGGTTCCACCAGTGGACCCGGAAAGCAGGCCACACCTACAGAAGAGGTTCCAAAATTTTTTGAAACCCACCACTGGTCCTTGGATATGATTATTCTACACTGTCATGCTCATATTTATAAAACTCAGGGCCTCTGTGAAAGGTAAGGATGACTACTGCGTTTGTGGTGCAATCAGAACATTGCGTGTGTTGAAGTTGTTTTAATGCAAACCAAAGATGCCTTTTAAAAAACAAGTTTACATCATATTCTTATGCATGCCAGTGCTGTGTGTGAGGTAATTTAAGATGGTTCTGACAAGTGTCGTCGGCATCTTCATATCTGGCAAGCCACTCCCATCCGGTCACATGAGTGGCAAGCCACTCCCACAAAGCAGGCCACACCCACAGAGTAGGTTCAAACAATTTTTGAAACCCACCACTGGGTAGAACCATTAATCAGCTAAGGCAGTGGCCCCCAACCTGTTGCGTACCAGGGACTGGTTCCATGGAGAAAGGTTTTTCCGCAGACTGGAGGGAGCATGGTTTTGCATGCAGCCTGCGTACCATGAATGGTGTTTCACTCGTTTGTGCTCCCGGTTACTGGCATGCCATGGACTGCTGCCCATCTATGGACTAGGGCCAGGATGGCAAACCTATGGAACATGTGCCAGAGGTGGCACGCGGAACCATTTGTCAGGGCAGCGAGGCGTTGCCCTGTCAGCTGGCCAGCGCACATGTGCACACGAGAAAACCGCGAGTTCTGAATCGCGCTGACGAATGAGCGCAGAAGCGCGCCGACAACAGCGCACCGACAAAAGCGCGCCTTCAACAAACAAGTAATAACCGCGAGTTCTAAACCTAGCCCTAAACCTAGCCCTAAACCTAACCCGAAACCTAACCCGAAACCTAACCCTAAACCTAACCCTAAACCTAACCCTAAACCTAACCCTAACCCTAACCCTAACCCTAACCCTAACCCTAACCCTAACCCTAAACCTAACCCTAAACCTAACCCTAAACCTAACCCTAAACCTAACCCTAACCCTAACCCTAACCCTAACCCTAACCCTAAACCTAACCTTAAACCTAACCCTAAACCTAGCCCTAAACCTAACCCTAAACCTAACCCTAAACCTAGCCCTAAACCTAAACCTAAACCTAGCCCTAAACCTAACCCTAAACCTAACCCTAAACCTAGCCCTAAACCTAACCCTAACCCTAACCCTAACCCTAAACCTAACCCTAAACCTAACCCTAAACCTAAACCTAACCCTAAACCTAACCCTAAACCTAACCCTAAACCTAGCCCTAAACCTAACCCTAACCCTAACCCTAACCCTAACCCTAACCCTAACCCTAACCCTAAACCTAATCCTAATCCTAATCCTAATCCTAATCCTAAACCTTACTTTAACTGAAATCGCGCTTTTGTGGGCGCGGTTTTGTCAGCGCGTTGTTGTGGGTGCGTTTATGATATCACGGTTTTCTCGCCGCAGTTTCATTGGCATGCTTTTGTCGTGCGCGCATTTGACAGGTCACGGATGATGGGACTTCTAATACTTCCATCACACTGATGTCCTGGATTGCCTTTTACCTTGAAACCAAAATCTATGTCCAGCTGGCATAGAAAGTTTATCTTGATCCCATCATCTATTTCCATTGGTTGCTGGCAAAACCAACACCATACAGGCTTATGACTCTAACACAATTACCCCCCCCCCCAAGCTTTGAAGTTGCCAAGCTGCAGTCACTTCTTGCACTTTCCCTATTTGCTAGTGCAACAGTTCATGGAACTGAGCCGCCAGCTAATGGAATTAATTGATTGAACAAGGCTGATGAGAAGCAAGGGAGAAGCATTATTACAGCAGCAAAAAGAAGGGGGGGAAAAAAGCAATTAGGATGGCCGCTATAGAAGAGAGGCAGAAAATAATCACCAGATAGGTAATTATTTTCCAGTCACCTGTTAAAATTGACTTCACTACCAAATACAATCACAGAACAAATATTAAAAGAAGGGGAAAAATATCAATAAGCACACAGAGGGGAACAAAATATCGGCTCCCGAGCACATGTTGGACAGCAAACAAAAGGAACACGGTGGCAACAATCAATCATGAACTCCTTAGAGATTTTGTGTAGCAGGGCACCAAGGATTTTTATTATTAATGAGCAGAATTTGGTGTGATCTGCAAAAGAAAGGGTAGCAGGGAATCATTTAAAATAGACAGAAATGTGGGAAATGTGTAAGTGTATTCATTTATCTTTACCTCCTTTGTAGATGATGATGATGATGATGATGATGGTGGTGGTGGTGGTGGTGGTGGTGATCTTCCTCCTCTTCCTCCTCCTCCTCCTCCTCCTCCTCCTCCTCCTCCTCCTCCTCCGCCTTCATCATCATCATGGTTGGACACACAACCAGATGTTTCAACTAAATTTGGCATTTTTATCCATCTACCAAATCTTTTCCAAGGACCTGTCATACGAGTTCTTTTTGCAATTGATGGTGATTTTGTCAATGGAGGAGGGGAGAAGAAGAAGGAGAAGGAAAAGAAGCAGAGGCAGAGGCAGAGGCAGGGGCAGGGGCAGGGGCAGGGGAAGAAGAAGAAGAAGGAGGAGGAGGAGGAGGAGGAGGAGGAGGGAGGAGGAGAAGGAAGAAGGAGAAGGAGAAGGAGGAGGAGGAGGAGAAGGAAGAAGGAGAAGGAGAAGAAGAAAAGACAAGAGAAGAAGCAGAAGCAGAAGCAGAAGAAGAAGAAGAAGAAGAAGAAGAAAGAAGAAAAAAGAAGAGAAGAAGAAGAAGAATAAGAAAGAAGAAGAAGAAAAAAGAAACAAGAGAAGAAGCATAAGCAGAAGAAAGAGAAAAGAAGAGGAAGGGAAGGAGAAGAAGAAGAAGAAGAAGAAAAGAAAGAAGAAGAGAATAGAAGAAGAAAGAAAGAAAAGAAGCAAATCAAGAAGAGAAGAAGAAGAAGAGAAGAAGAAGAAGAAGAAGAAGAAGAAGAAAAAAGAAGAAAGGAAGCAAAGAGAGGAGGAGTGTAGGATAAGAAGAAGAAGAAAAAGAAGAATAAGAATAGAGAGAAGAAGAAGAAGAAGCAGATATTGATGCTTCTCTTCCCACGACAGACCTTCAAGGTGTTGATAAGAGGGCTATCATGTCACCCCTGACCTTGTCTTTATTAGGGCCAAACATAGCTAGTTCACGTTTAGCACTCATTGTACAATTCTTTGTTTAGCCTCTCATCTTTTGTTGCTCTGCTCTGCCCTCCTTCTAGGGCCGCAGAATCTTTTTTGTATTATCCCTGGAATCTAGGATGTCATAATGTGTCACTATAGTTTATATGCTGAGCCAAGCACTCTGGCCATTGCTTTGGGGTTCCCTCTTTTGGGGGTTGCTCTATGTCATCAGGATTATTTCCAGACCATTCTGTGTGAATAGATGCAGGACTTTGTTCTGACCTAGGCTTCCCAAGTGCACGAAGCAATTCCTTGTCCCCCCAAAAAACTCCCTTTTATTAATTGACTGTGATTTTTTCTCATTTGCATCCAGCAAAATCTTTCAAGGGAGGATTTACAGCCACAGACCTTATCTGGCTTGGAAAGCTGCCAGGCCAATATCTGCAAAACTTGGCAAGGAGTCTTGGAAAGTCACAAATCAATTAAGCGAAATAATTATCTCCTGCAAACTCCACTCCCCTTTTGCTTCTCTTTTATTTCAACTGGGAGGGGCCATTCATTGTCTACCTGTGGCCTTACTCCCAATTTGACCCCTGTTCTTTAGCTGTTCCCTTCATCTGGCCACTTGGCGCATGCACCAGGGGTGGTTTTCAGCCGGTACACACTGGTACAGGCGTATCGGTTGGTGAAATTTAGCATGCCTTCCGGTACCCCTTCTTCCGGAGGCCCCGTACCAGAACGCTCCCTCCCCTAGCCTGCCCATCCCCACTTGTTCCCCCTGCCCGCCCATTCGCCACTCACTCACTTGGCCTGCCCATCCACACCATGCTTGCCCCACCCACCCTCTTCCTTTGCCCGCCCAGCCAAGGCTCCGAGGCTGCAGGCGGTCGGGGAGGTGGAGGGGTGAATGCTGCCCATCTGCCTGCCCCCTCCAGAAGAAACCGGGCAGGCCCTGGGACGGTCAGCAGCCCACACACCACTGCCATGTGACCACTCATTCGGGCAGGCAGAGAACAAAAGGAGGTGCGCGTAGCCGAGGGCAAAGGAGATAGCCACCTGCTTCCTTCACACGTTTGGGCAGTGGGGATGCTTTCTTGCAAGCCTTCTTTCTTTTTCCGAAGGCGTGCGAGAAAGCACCTTCACTGCCCAAATGTGTGAAGGAAGCAAGTGGCTATCTCCTTTGCCCTCGGCTACGCGCACCTCCTTTCTTTCTCTGCCTGCTTGAATGAGTGAAGGAGGCACTCATTAGCCACTAAACCGCCCGTTAGCCATCATTCAAACCAGCCGGCTTCCTCTCTCCCAGCATGGGCTCTCTGGAGGGGCAGGGAAGATCCCTCCCAAAACCTCACTTGTCCTGGTGGCACCCTGGCAATAGCAGCTGAGCAAGGGAAGGAGGAATTCCGGGAGTTGAAGTCCACAAGTCTTAAAGCTGTCAAGTTTGGACATCCCTGGGTTTTTTTTTTCCTAAAGATTTAAGGGTGCAAGAGTTTTGTAACTTGACAGCTTTAAGACTTGCGTGCTTCATATGCCAGAGTTTCTGAGCCAACATTTTGGTTGCTAAGCAAGCGCGTTGTTAAGTGAGTTTCACCACATTTTACAAGTTGGCCACACCCACCCAGTCACATGATTGTCACACCACTCCCACAAAACAAGCCACACCTACAGAATAGGTTCTAAAAAATTTGAAACCTACCACTGGCATGTGCACACTGGGAACAGGCTCCAGCTGTTCATCTGCCTCACTAATGTCCGACTCTGAAGGCAGCTGATAAGTGGCTTATGGCTCTGACTCCCTCTCTGCCTCCAACACAGAGCCCTCGTCAGAGCCTTCCCCAGACTCCAGGACTGGCCCATCTTCCTCCCCAACCTCCTCACTGTCCGAATCTGCTGCCAGCTCCACTGGCCACTGGCAGACCACAACAGACTTGTGCCTGAGAGCATTGAAGGCTTTCCCCAGATTTGGGGTACTTGGGATTAAGAAAGGGCATTTTGGGGGGGAGGTTGAAATAGAAAGAAGAATGAGTTGAAAGGAGGATTCATACAAAGTAGGAATCAGTAAAAAAAAGACAAGCTCCAAAAACCTTTCACTGGGAAAATCACATCTGTCCCTGTGTTTGATGGTTAAGCAAAGCAGTGAAAAACAATGTTTCATTATTTTCAATCATTATTTCTTTCATGTTAGTTTCTCAGCCATTCCAGCAATAATACAGCTCCTCTCCTCAGAGGATAGTCATGCGCACAATTATAAACTGCACCACTTTGATCTCCCGAAGCTATTTTCTGTCCCTTCCTGGTGCCTGTGACTTTCCCTTGAAGCAGCTGGAGGCTGGGGGCTGACCATATGACCAGGGCCGGATTTTCCTATAGGCTAACTGGGCTTCAGCCTAGGGCCTCAAGTTCAAGAGGGGCCTATATTCAAATTGTTAGCAAAATTAAAATTACACTATTCTAAAAACAGTGAACACTAAAACACTGAACCGAAAATAAGGAGAAATTCTACGCATATGACTAATAAACAAACATAAAAATGTATTGGTTAAGATCGTTCCAGTGCCGCGGCAGTTGGGGAGCCCGCCCACGTTCCCAGCACCGGCGGTCGGGCGAGAGGCGCGGCCGCTCCCAGTAGCCGCCCCGTCAACGCGGAGCCCACCAGCGGCCAGGCAGGTGAGGGCGAGGGGGCCGAGCCAGGCAGCTGAGCGCAGCAGGGGAGGCGGCTGGCCTCGCTGCCTTTGCCGCAGAGCAGAGCCGCCCTCCGTCGGGAGGCCAGCTATATATATTGATATATTGATATATAGCACAGTAAAGATGTATTTTATTGTCTCTCGTGTAATTTACAAACTTAAAAATGGGAGGTGAAAGAGCCAAGGTGGCGCAGTGGTTAAATGCAGCACTGCAGGCTACTGCTAGATCAGCAGTTCAGCGGTTCAAATCTCACCGGCTCAGGGTTGACTCAGCCTTCCATCCTTCCGAGGTGGGTAAAATGAGGACCCAGATTGTTGGGGGCAATATGCTGACTCTCTGTAAACCGCTTAGAGAGGGCTGAAAGCCCTATGAAGCAGTATATAAGTCTACTGCTATTGCTATTGCTATTGCCTCATTTGACCTGGGTACTTGAGAGACCGCCTGCTGCCAATTACCTTCCAAAGACCCATTAGATCTCACAGGGTTGGCCTCCTCCGGGTTCCGTCCACCAGCCAATGCCATCTGGCTACTACCCGGGGGAGGGCCTTCTCTGTGGCAGCTCCGGCCCTTTGGAACGAACTCCCCGCGGAGATTCGGACCCTCACCTCTCTCCAGGCCTTCCAGAAACCTGGCTGTGCCGGCATGCCTGGGGTTGATGAGTTCCCCTCCCCTCTCGACTTGTATGGTTGTATGATTCTTGTTTATTTTAATTACGCGTATTGTGTTTTATGTTCCCCTTTTTCCCCCCTTGAGTTGTTCGCCGCCCTGAGTCCCTCCCGGAGAAGGGCGGCATACAAATAAACTAAATCTTAATCTTAATCTTAATCTCATAAGTGGAATAGCCTAGGGCCTCTTTTCATCTAAATCCGGCCCTGCATATGACCAATGGTCTCCTCATTAACCAATCCTTTCAAAGCCAGCCAGTAGCAAGATGCATTCCAGAAGCAACAGGAGGAGAAGGAGTGATGAGGGAAGGAATGGAGAAGCATGATTTGCCGAGAAAGATTCCATATCTGCTTCTTGGTTTTCTTGTTCCGAGATTTGAAGGGCTCCTATAAAGACAAGAGGGATGTGCTGGCTTAGTGGCTAAGGCGCTGAGCTTGTTGATCAGAAAAGTCAGCAGTTCGGCGGTTCATATCCCTAGCGAATGGAGTGAGCTCCCATTACTTGTCCCAGCTTCTGCCAACCTAGCAGTTTGAAAGCACGTAAATATATATATATATATATATATATATGTATGTATGTATGTATGTATGTATGTATGTATGTATGTATGTATGTATGTATGTATATATATATATATATATATATATATATATATATATATATATATATATATATATAAAACTTCATTAGGAACTAGATATGCAAACTCTCATGATGGTTACAGAACGCAAAATGTCATTTGCAGCAGAGATGTTGTAATATAGTTCCTTGTGTAGGTGTGGGTCACCCATGGCCCAGTTCATACCAGGGCATGCAGAGCCATGCTGAACCACACAGGAGAAAACAAACTCCTAAAACGCCATAACATCCTGATAGTGCATAACATAACATTCTGAGATGTGCCCTACCAATGACGTCCAGGATTTGACCATATATAGACAGAACTTCTCTGAGCAGTAGATTAGAAATTGTACTTTTACAGGCTGTTTTTAACCACATGCTATTGCTCCTCCTGCCTTTGTCCTATCTCAATAAAAGGGGCTCTCAGACCCCCAATCTGGGTCGCTCCATCCCGAGAAAGATTGTGTCCTGTCTTTTCTCCACATTGGCCTCATGGACGAACCACGGGAACGTTACAGCAGACAATAGCGACTCATTAGCTTTGTGAATCATTTGGAATCAGGTTTATTGCATTTTGTTTTCAGAGCTTGTCACGGCAATGTGTAACATCTGCGGCGAAGAACTCGCGGCTCATAAAATCACCCGATGAAATTTCAGTGTTGGAGCTGCTTGAACTCCTGCCAATGTGCCATTCTTCCTGCTATGCCGACGCAATCAGCTGTGGTTTTGGAAAGCCAACACAACTGGATGTGCCTTAGCATTAGTTGGACTTCATTCTTGTTTAGCTTGCTGTCCTTACCTGTATTTGAGCTCTTCAGCGCTTCCGTGCATGTGCACGGAGCGTACGGCGCCTGCGCAACGCTCCGCCGAGAATCTGGAGCATCACAGGAGGTAAGGATGCATGTGCGTGCTGCGTGCATGTGTACATGTGCTGCGCACATTCATATAGTGGACGCCGGGCCCCGTTGCACTGTACCGGTTGCAATGGGATTCGGAACCCATCACTGACCCACCTCCAACACAATACAACTCACAGGGAAAGACAAAAAATCCCTACCCTAGTGAATCCTACTAGGAAACACCCAGTCCTACTGTGCCATGTGAACTTATTGCATGTCGTGCCGGCCCCTCAAGTCAATCGTACTACAATACAATACAATACAATACAATACAATACAATACAATACAATAGCAGAGTTGAAAGGGACCTTGGAGGTCTTCTAGTCTAACCCCCTGCCTAGGCAGGAAACTTTATACCGTTTCAGACAAATGGCTATCCAACTTCTTCTTAAAGACTTCCAGTGTTGGGGCATTCATAACTTCTGGAGGGAAGCTGTTCCACTGATTAATTGTTCTAACTGCCAGGAAATTTCCCCTCAGTTCTAAGTTGCTTCTCTCCTTGATTAGTTTCCACCCATTGCTTCTTGTTCTACACTCAGGTGCCTTGGAGAATAGCTTGACTCCCTCTTCTTTATGGCAGCCCCTGAGATATCAGAACACTGCTATCATGTCTCCCCTAGCCCTTCTTTTCATTAAACTAGACATATCCAGTTCCTGCAACCGTTCTTCATATTTTAGTCTCCAGTCCCCTAATCATCTTTGTCGCTCTTCTCTGCACTCTTTCTAGAGTCTCCACATCTTTTCTACATTGTGGTGACCAAAACTGAATGGAGTATTCCAAGTGTGGCCTTACAAAGTGGTATTAACACTTCATGTGATCTTGATTCTATCTCTCTGTTTCTGCAGC
Organism: Thamnophis elegans; assembly: GCF_009769535.1. NCBI lineage: Eukaryota > Metazoa > Chordata > Lepidosauria > Squamata > Natricidae > Thamnophis > Thamnophis elegans. The sequence goes on from NC_045549.1 coordinate 66,520,055, forward strand.
CTAGAAGTGTGTTGGCTTTTTTGGCAGCTGCTGCACACTGCTGGCTCATATTTAACTATTCCACTAGGACTCCAAGATCCCTCTCAGTTATTACTATTGAGCAAGGTACCACCTATACTGTACCTGTGCATTTTGTTTTTCTTGCCTAAATGTAGAACCTAACTTTTTTCTCTACATTGAATTTCAATTTGTTCGATAGGGCCCAATGTTCAAGTTTGTCAAGATCCTTCTGTATCTTAAGCCTGTCTTCTGGACTGTTGGCTATTCCTGCCATCTTGGTGTCATCTGCAAATTTGATGAGTTCCCCAACTATGTTGTTTAGGGTTATTTTTCATTCGGGAGTCTGTCAGCCCACGGATAAAAACCGTTCTTCAGCCAGTTTGTGTGGCTGCCCATCCTACTACATCTCCTTCCAGATGGTAGGCGGGTAAAGAAGGAGGGACCAGGGTGTGAGTCGTCCCTGAGGATTTTCCTCACTCTCCTAAGGCAGTGAGCCCTAGTGATCTCATCCAGTAGTGTCAGGGGGCAGCCCACAATGTTTTGTGCTGTGCTCACCACCCTCTGTAATGTCTTTCTATCCGCAGCTGTCAAACCAGCATGCCACACCGTCATGCAATGAGTGAGGACACTTTCTATTGTGTAAAAGGAGGTCATCAGTTGTTGTTTATTTTTTCGGAAGACCCTGAGGAAGTTAAGTCTCTGTTGGGCCTTTCTGGCTACCTGGGTCGTGTTGAGGTGAGATCTTTGCTGAGAAGTGTTGGCAATGTCATTAGCATATACAAGCATATATTATTCCACACTTTCCTATATTCTTGCACATACATTTTAGTGAAGCCTAACATTCCTTCGATTATTATTGATATATTATTTAGTAAAGAAATTATTAAGTCCTCTAGGGTGAGGGATGTCTCTGAAGTTCCTCTGATGTAATTGTCATTACAAGTGTTTGGTAGAAACATTAGGTCATCCCCTGGTGTTGTCACGCACCCCACAAATTGCGTAATTCATGTCTTTTGTGAATTATTGGTAAGTTATCTATATTCACAATCCAAAGCAGGTATATGTTGACCAATGGTGGCTTTGTACCGTTTTTACTACCAGTTCTCTCATGCGCGCACACTCCCTCTCTCTCACAACACTTCTGCGCATGTGCAGAAGTGTCCGGGTGGGTGGGTGGAGCCTCCTGCCGCCGCCCCTACTGGTTTGGCCGAACAGGGAGCAACCCGCCTCTGATGTTGACTTCCGCCCTTCCCCAGATACTCTGAAACAGCTCATGAAACTTGTAAGTTACCACAATCTGTGCCAACAGGTGGCTGTTGATGAGGTGCCCTTATTTATTTTATTTTATTTATTTGTGCAGAATCTGTAGCTTGGATTCGATGTATATTAAAATATCTCACAGAACTTGCCAATGGGTATATCTTATTTACACCTTTATTTAAACTTTTCAACAATACAATTTTCAAACATCCATGTATTTATACATACAGGCACTGTGCATATATTTATATATCTATATATTTATATAAAAATATTTTTTAACTCAAGAACCTAAGAGTTGAGAAGACTTTATTGCTACAGTTTAGCATTGACAGGAGAACACAACCGCACAAAGCAAATTTGAAAACCTCAGGCTCCTGCGTAAACTACATTTGAACAAAAACAAAATTATAAAAATATAGCTTCTGAGACTCTTAAAAAGAAACAAATAATAAACCATCCAAGTGCCAATGAAGTACCGCTGTGCCTATAATTATTACAATTTTCTGAAAATAACCGCTATAAAAGCCAGAGCGCGTTTTTCTGGTAGCTTTAAAAGCTTTAGGAAGGTAAAAAGTATATGACTCCAGCCCTGTTTTCACCTTCTGTACAGAAATATACATCGAACTGGGGAAGTTCTCCAATCACCTCTCTATCTCCCACACATTCAACTAAAATGCTACCTCTCTCCCAGGAGATTTGAAGTTAACTTGTGATGATTGTATCTGGGTAAAAGATTCTTCTGCTACTAGTCTTTCTGACTTCTGGGAGGACTCTGTAAGGAAAGATGCAATATTCACATCTGGAATAAACGTGAATGCTGGGGAATCTCAAGATAGGTCTACATCTTATTCCGATTGCTTAGGACTCCCCCTTCAGAGCTGGCCGAACGGGTGAAAATCGGAGCAATGAGACAGCAGAGTTCTATCCGCAGTCCCAATTCTCTAGTTAGCCTTACGGGGCGAGGAGCATGGATGAAGAAACCTCTGCTATGGCTGAATGAGGGAATAGGTTAAGATTCTTCCATGCAACTGGGAAGCTATTTTGCAAGGTTTCCAATCCTACATTTCCAAGCCTATCAGTGCTGAGTTACGTAAGGAGGAGGATCTGTTTCAGATATTCTTGCACAGATTGGAAAGGGTCAGATGTTGTGACTTCTGTGTGTACCGAACGAGAAAACAGGGCTAACAACAGCCTTCTCCAATGTTGTCATATAGGTGCCATTTAGCTCTCCTAGCCCCCTCAATTGGAACAGTTGGTCCAATGGCTCCCCTGAGCAGGTAAGGTTTTGATGTACACACAAATACTTGGCAGGACCTTCCCCTTAATGAGAAGACCAAGGTCTTCTGCATTTTGCAAGGAGAATCTAGTATTTGGTTGAAGTCCATTCCCTTCACAGAAGGGAATGGGAACCTTCTGCAATTAGGGAGCTTGGACTACGCCATCCCCCCCCCCCCCCCAAAAAAAAAACTCTGGCAAAATTTGGAAAGGTGCAACAGTGTAACATCTCCAGTGAAAGGGTCTACAAAACTGGCTGGCCCACTTTGGTAGCTAAACAACATAGAATAATATTAAATTATAGATCAGATTACAAAGGCTAATGGCGTTTAACCCGGGGAGGACATTAGGGGTGTATTTTAATTATCTTGCAGCTGGAGAAGTGTTTAATAACATTTCAGGAGGTCAAATAACTGCTTTTATCAGAAATGTATGTAAACGTAACAATGCAGTAAATGTAAATAACAGGATGTGAAAGCCCCAGTGCATTCTAAATAAATCAATACTTTAGAATTTGTTAGGAGATTTATTCTCGAGTCTTCCCTGTTTTGCCTTTAAGAGAAAGATGCACTTTCAGAAAAAAAATACCAATGGATACACGTAACTGATATTTACCTGCCAATACTCTGATTTAAAACATGTTATTAGTTATTTTTCTAAATGCTGACATACCCAAATACCCAGTAACACAGGTAAGTAAGATGTTTCCAGATGTAACTAAGAAATGGTTTACCTCTAATAATTTTTCAAAGGAAAATGCACTCCTGATAAAAAATTTGGAGTTTATCAAATGTACTCGACTGATTTAAATACACCCTGTCACACATATACATAAATTGAACAAGTGAGCCATCTTTTCACTCAATCTACAGGAGCTACACAAAGAATATATGACTGTTTTGAAACACAAGTATGTCTCCACCAGACTGGGAAATCCACCATATCAGATGTTACATTTTTTTACACTCTCTTACAAATGAAGATACGTTGTTAATATGGAAACCACCATATGACAGCCTGTTTTTTTTCCCCTCCCAATATATGCTGCCGGAAACCATCAGGACTACCGTATCCGAGCTACAAATTCTGAACAAACCACTAAAGGGCAGCAGAGAGACATGGAAAACTCTTAAAACTCTCTGCTGCCACCTAGTGGTTCATCTGATAGTTGCAGGCCAGATAGAGCAGCCCTGAACATAAGCAAAAAAAGCAACTAGGAAACTGTACAGAAAATATGTCTGTTAATATCAACCCTGTAGAAGAAATGAGGCAGGAAGATTCTTTTGTGTCCCTCTCATGTTATATATTTTCTGCTCAAACGGTTTTTCTTCAACCTTGGGCAACTTTGAGAGGTATGGATTTCAACTCCCAGAATTCCTGAAACAGACAGCAAGCTGGCTGGAGAATTCTGAGGGCTGAATCTACACCAGAGATGGTATTCTGCCAGTTCGCCCTGGTTCAAGCGAATTGGTAGTGGCGGTGGTAGGGGGGTCCGCCCACCCATCCAGACGCCCTGCGCATGTGCAGAAGCGCCGCGCGTGAGCTTCCGTTTCCAAACCAGTAGTGATGATTAGAGCATTTCATGCCTGGTCCACAACCTCTTAAAATTGCCAAGGTTGAGAAACTGGCCTAGAGTGAAACATTTGGGAACACTGAACTAAGGCTTAAGCAAGATGGGACTGGCAGTAACTCAAACCTAGGGAATCTGTGGTTCTCCAAAAAGTTATAATTTTTAACATCCATGACTACGAGCTTGCTTCACAGCCATAAGTTCCTCAACTCTCTCTACTAGGAATAAGTTCTGTTTGAGGCTCATTCGAGATCTATTTCTCAACCAAGTGTTGCCTCTTTGTTCTTGGAATGTCAGTTTTTCTTTGTTTTGCTTTCGCTTCTAACCCTTTTAAGATTTGGGAAATAATGGAAATTGCTCAAATATTTCCTCTTCCACGCTCAACACAACAACATTTTGGACTCAGGTGTTTTGATGCCTTTTGTATGATGCTCTTTTTTAAAAAAACAACAACAACAACCCATACTTATTTTTGAAACTGCTATTTCCCACTCCCAAATCTGATTCTACATTACCCATTGCCTATAACATAGCAATTATACAAATCCTAGCAAGCAGTGTTAACAATGGTGTGGCTGTCACGGGCAGTCTAATTTTGTATGTGATTAAAAAGAAAGCAGAGCAACTCCTGAAGTACTTCTACTAGAGCAACAGACTGTCATTTTGAAACGGTACAATCTCCAGCAAGTTGGGTTGAAGTCTATTTTCAAACGTCCTCGTGTGTGAGTAAAGGCTGAGTAGACGAAGCACTGCTACCCACCGAGTTAATTCTTACGGAGTGATCTGTGGCATTTCCTTGACCACAAATGCCGTTTGAAACGTTTGAGTAAATCTGGAAAAGATAAGAAATTAGAATCAGTCTCTCGGACACAACACCAAACAAGCTATACAATTTGCTTTTTGCATCTCATCCGCAAATGCCGTCTAGCTTTCCTCAATCTGATAAAAGCGTATTATAAAAGCTCAAGCCACCGTAATTTTAGTGATTGCTTTTTTGCTTGCTCGGAATATTGATTCTGTTTATGATTTTTTTTTTTTTGCTTCCTATCTACATTTTATGGAGATTTCAATTACCATATCGCGAGAGGCAATCAACAGACATATTTTCACATTCGAGGGATGTATGTATATAATCAATAATTGATGTTGATTCATTCTGACTGTGATAAACTCAACGTGGCTGTTTTTTTTTTTAACAGATGATGATTTTAACTAAGGATGTGTCCTCTTAGTTTTGAGAGAAGGACAGTTTCCATCTATAAAATTAATAGTGTTTAATTCAAGCATCAATTAAACAAGAGATATAGAGTGGAGAGGGGGAAGATGCTCAGCACTGCAATATTAAAGGAACGGTTTTGTATTCATCTTTAAATACACCTGTTTAGATTTCAATGTCTGGACTGGGATCATGTGACCAGAGAAATGGTACGATGGGCGGAACTTTGAAGATGGCTCATTAAGTACCACATCCTCAGCACTGTTTTAAGCTTAAAAGGTTACTAAAGAAGTGGTTAAGTAATGACCACCTGCAGCTAAAAGTTGTTTAGAGAAAAAGAAAAATCCCAAATAATGAAGACAATGTAGGCATCGAAACTGATTAAGAAAGGTGGGGGGAACACAGTTAAGCACTTGTTTCATTTTTATTTTTCCCTTGTAAATTTTAATTTTGTTTTTAACCACACTTTTAGTTGTGATTTTATGTTCTGTATATTATCTTGTTTGTAAACAACTTAGCTGAGATGGAGCAGTGTACAAATTTCATTGACTGATGCATAAATAGAAGAAAGAAAGAAAGAAAGAAAGATAGATAGATAGATAGATAGATAGATAGATAGATAGATAGATGGATGGATGGATGGATGGATGGATGGATGGATAAGGATGGGTGGGTGGGTGGATGGATAGATGACAGAGGTGATAGACATATATATATGTCTTCAGAAAAGCTGTTAAAACCTGGCTATTCCGTCAGGCCTGGGGCTGTTGACCTCATTGTTGAGGTCCAGCTCCGATCAAAACGAATGGATGTGTGTTGATTTTAACCTGTTTCATTTCAGTTTTTACCATTTCTTTTTTTCCTCGTTGTAAGCCGCCCAGAGTCCTCCGGGATTGGGCGGCCTATAAATCGTATGTATGTATGTATGTATGTATGTATGTATGTATGTATGTATGTGTGTATGTGTATGTGTATGTATATGTATATATGATAGCAATAGAGAGATAGATAGCAATAGCAATAGCAATAGCAGTTAGACTTATATACCGCTTCATAGGGCTTTCAGCCCTCTCTAAGTGGTTTACAGAGTCAGCATATCGCCCCCAACAACAATCCGGGTCCTCATTTTACCCACCTCGGAAGGATGGAAGGCTGAGTCAACCCTGAGCCGGTGAGATTTGAACCCCTGAACTGCTGAACTAGCAGTCAGCTGAAGTGGCCTGCAGTACTGCACTCTAACCACTGCGCCACCTCGGCGATAGATAGATGGATGGATGGATGGATGGATGGATGGATGGATGGATGGATGGATGGATGGATGGATAGATACAGACAGACAGACAGACAGACATGGATAGATATTGGTGGATGGAGTGGAGTCGAATGGAATGGAATCAAATGGAATGCAATCAAATGGAATCGAAGCACATATTGGAAACGAAGCTGTTATGACCAGGACAGTGAGAACACACTTCATCCCTTCTGAAGGTCACAAGTGGCAGGAAACTAAATCCCCCAAAAAGACAAGCGAAAATAATGCGCTGAGCTTCTGGTTTCTGGCACGTGCATGCATGCCGGTCACCTGGCCTTCTGATTTCTGGTGCACACATCAGGGGTGGGTTTCAACCGGTTCGCGGCGGTCCCTGCGAACCGGTTGTTCAGCAAACCCGGAAGTAAGTAACTTCCGGGAACGGCGAAGGGCCCATCCGCCCGCCCTCCTTACCCGGTTTTGACAAATTCTGCGCTTCCACGCATGTGCATGCGCAGGACGCATACAGCGCCTGCGCGATCCTCCAGGAGCAGCTGGAGCATCGCACAGACACTAGTACGCATGCGTGCGCCGCGCGCGTGCACGAGGACGCCGCCGGCCCCGTTCCAACCGAACCGGTTGGAACGGGGTGAGAAACCCACCCCTGGCACACATGCACGAGCGAAGACCAGGTGGCCAGCGGGCATGCACATGCCAGAAACCGGAAGCTCAGCTTCTCGGCGCGCCAGGGTGGGAGGGAGGGAGAGGGGGAGAGGAAGAGAGAAGGTCCATTTTCCAATTCTCCAAACTCACCATTTAGCGCTGTTTTAAAGCTTTGCTAAAGCCATGCTTCAAATCTAGCCTCTCCCCCTGAAAAAAATTCAGCGGGCAATGGGATACTGGATAAAATTGAGATGAGCCCCTCTTTCAAAATCCAACCTTCTCAAAAGTCTGGTCCTCGCTTTACCTGACATTTATCTGATCATCTTTTCGACGAGATGAATGGAAAGCCACATAAAACAAGACCTGTGAACAACTAACACCTGATGTTGACACCTGTAGTGCCGAAATACTCAGTACTTACGTGACTTGTGGCGTCGGAGATCTGCTGTTCAATCAGTTGTACAATTTGCTTAAAAGTTGGCCTCTTCACAGGATCAGAATCCCAGCAGCTCTTCATGATGTTAAAGCTGCAGAGACAGAATGAACCAAATGAAAAACATCCATCGTAATTTTGAGAAGGTTTTGGGAAACTTTTAGAAAACTCACAGGCATGCAGTTGGGTTCATTTTTCCCAAAACAAACCATTCATTTAATCGCCGAAAGCATCAGAGTGCCTTCTCAAAGGAACTCTGAAAAATACAATGTGTGTCTAAAGTCCCAGCCGCCCATTTGTCATAAAGGGGTAAAGGTAAAGGTTCCCCTCGCACATATGTGTTAGTTGTTCCCGACTCTAGGGGGCGGTGTTGATCTCCGTTTCAAAGCCAAAGAGCCAGCTCTGTCCGAAGACATCACCATGGTCATGTGACTGGCTTGACTAAACGCCAAAGGCGCTTGGAGCGCTGTTACCTTCCCACCAAAGGTGGTCCCTATATTTTTCCTTGCATTTTTGCATGCTTTCGAACTGCTAGGTTGGCAAAAGCTGGGACAAGTAACGGGGACTCACACCATTACGTGGCGCTAGGGATTCAAACCGCCGAACTGTTGATCTTTCTGATCGACAAGCTCAGTGTCTTAGCCATGGAGCCACGGTGGCCCCTTGACACAACACTAGATAAAGGATAATTGTTGTGCTTTTATATTATACTTCTTGGAAACTGAAAGAATTCTGCTATGGAGCTTGCTGCAATTATATATGTATTTGTTTTTAAATTCTCAGTGCGAATGAATGCTAGTATCACAGACTGCAAGGGTTCATATTTAGTTTTGTTTACTTTACTTTATTGTCACTGCACATTGTACAACAAAATTAAATGCCATCTTCAATATACATTATAACTATAAAAATAAAAACACTAACACACATCCTTCACATTCATATCTCCTTGAAGTAAGCTGTGAGGAACTCTGGAAGAGTTCGGCTTATTTTATTAAGTACTGAGACAGGCATTCTATTTTTCCTGGAATGCTGACATGAACATCCAATGTTACAGTCACATGGGCATTCCAGAATGTGCTGCCAAAGGAGAGGAAAAATTAAACCAATTGTCAAGCTTATTAATTTTATCCACATGCTAAAATACACATATGTACATATACACACATACTCTACTGGAAATAGATCCAACAATGATGTTTTATTTACTCTTTAATTAACAGAAAACCAGAGTTGGAAGGGACCTTGGAGATCTTCTAGTCCAACCCTTGCTCAGGCAAGAAAATTAATTTCTGTTGATTTTTAGGAGAGTAGATATTGACACAGGGCAAAGAACCCAGTTCTATTCAATACAAAAAAAAAAAAGCATTTTGTCTCTATTTTCTAAGAAGACAACGTCTTATAATTGGAAAACCAATGATCAAGATCAATTATTAAATTGATGAATTGGCTATACACAATTGAAAGCCAGTCGCATCAGACCATAGTGAAGAGATTTAACTTTAGGATGTCAAATTTGATTTAACTGTGGTGATGATGATGATGATGGTTATTGTTATCCAGATAACTAGTTGCATAAGGAATCAAATAACCATCATGTACCTATGCATCCGGCCCTCTCAATTCCTGGCAAATAGTTGGGGAAGAAATGACAAATTTTATTTTCCTGGGCTCCAAGATCACCGCAGATGGGGACTGCAGCCAAGAAATTAAAAGACGCTTCCTCCTGGGGAGGAAAGCTATGGCAAATCTAGACAGCATACTAAAAAACAGAGACATCACCCTGCCAACAGAAGTGTGTATAGTCAAGGCTATGGTATTCCCAGTTGCAATGTTTGGCTGTGAAAATTAGACCATAAGAAAGGCTGAGCGCCAAAGAATGGAGGCCTTTGAACTATGGTGCTGGAGATGAAGACTCCTGCGAGTCCCTTGATTGCAAGGCAATCAAACCAGTCAGTCCTAGAGGAGATCAACCCTGACTGCTCTTTAGAAGGCCAGATCCTGAAGACAAAACTCAAATACTTTGGCCACCTAATGAGAAGGAAGGACTCATTGGAGAAGAGCTTAATGCTGGGAAAGATTGAGGACAAAAGAAGAAGGGGACGACAGAGAATGTGATGGCTGGATGGAGTCACCGAAGCAGTAATGGACTCCAGAGGATGGTAGAGGACAGGAAGGCCTGGAGAAATGTTGTCCATGCAGTTGCAATGGATCGGACACGACTTCGCAACTAGCAACAACAATCTTCTATGCATATGAGGTCACACACCACAATGGGTTAATTTAATGAGCACCTTAATTTCAAAAGATTTGTAAATATTGGGCAATGCATGCAAGGGTAGATAAATGTGGGATATTGACCGAGGAAGACCTGTGGTCACAATGGAACAAAAAAAAAAAATAGTGCCATGGCTAATTGTAACACCATTTCTTTTCCCCAGGATCAATTCAAACAGAATTCTACAAAATTTGTAAATATATGAAAATGCGAGAGGGGACCTACGCTTTTAGTATAGTATAGTCTTTATTGTCATTGTACAAAATAAAGACAACAAAATTGCTTTTATCTACTACTGAAACTTTTAGAAAAAACAGCATAAAATAAGTATTTCCATCAAAAGTGGATAATCGGAGTTTTTAAAGTTTAAATAAATTCAGACTCACATTTCTGGAGGTGCATATTCTGGACTAAACATTCTGTATCCTTCCTTAATGTTTTTATAGAATTTGGAATCCACAGGCATTCCAGGATAGGGACTGCTTCCTGTTAAACAAGATGCTATTTATTAGTATATAATTTTAATTACATGGGGGTTTTTTTGCATTTATTAACCACTCGCTCCAGTGGACTCTATTTTAAATGGGTTTATGTTCTGCTTGGTGCTTTTTGGGGAAGCCTAGGTCAGAACAGGCCTCAGTTGTTAAGTGAATCAATGCAGTTGATAGGTTAAGTAACCTGCTTGTCGATGGAATCTCGCTTTCCCATTGACCTTGCTTCACCATATGACCCTGGGACACTGCAACCCATTAGGAAGAGTTGTAAGTGTGAAAAACAGTCCCATCACTTTTTTCATAGTTGTAACTATGAATGGTCTTAACTGTCGTAAATTGAGGACTAGCTGTCCCAACCCAGCTCCCAAACACAACAAACCCTTTGTAAATATTAAATAAATGTTTCTTTTATTAGGAACGCCAGCAGCCCTTGCAAAAAGCTTCTCTCTCAACGCAAGCTAACAAGTCTGTCTGGCAGGGAGATGAATAGTTGTCTGCCACACCTCTGCTCCCTGCCTTTGATCCCCAGAGCTCGGGTGGCTCGCTTTGCTAGCAGCAGTGGCTCTTCCGTCCCAAGGACCGGCCCATAGATTTCCACTGCTCTCCTCTCCTCTGCCTTCTGCACAACAAGCACTGGGCCCAGCTGTTCCTCCTCTTCCTCATCAATCACCTCCAGAAATGAGGGCTGTTGACTCTCCATCTGAGGGCTGACAGACGGCCCAGGCTCCGCCTCTCTCTCTCCCCCCCCTCCCTCCCTCTCTCTCTCTCTCTCCCTCCCTCCTCCCCCTCCCTCCCTCCCTCCCTCCCTCCCTCCCTCTCTCTCTCTCTCTGACAGCTCCATTCCCTCTTCTCCCTTGGAGCTCTCAGGTTGCCTTGGTGCTGGCCCTGACTCCCACGCCTCCTCCTGATCTAATTCGGCTGCTGGAGGGGCCGGCGGCCGACAAGTCACAATACTACCTCTACAAAGGACATATGTGATCACCAGGTGCCTGTTACCTAAAGAGAAGAGTTCCCAGAGCAGAATTCCGTAAGACCAAACATCGCTCTCAAAGGTGTACACACATTCAAAAATGCTCTCTGGGGCCATCCACTTCACAGGAAGCCGTGCCTGGGGAGACAAAGGAAGAACATGTTACAAAAAATAATAATCGACAAAGATTAAAGATCTTATCCTGCGCAAGGTGAAAATCAAGAGTTATTTGATAGAGCTTTCAACGGATTAAACATTTAATCGAATGCATCAGTTAGCTTTCAGTACATTACTTGTTAATTAATCTTGTTGTTATAAATTTGCATGTAATCAGATGTATCATAAAAACAGTTCCTCGTTGCCGGAAGAAAAAACTACCAGAATACTAAAAATTAAACTGGATAGATTAACACTTCAAATAAAGGAGAAGGAAGAAACAGAATATTTTTTAATGTGGAATTTGTTTTACGAATGGATAGCTAATAGAAACAGAAGTTAGAAACTCAAAAGTTTAAGAGAATGACCAACTATAGACCAACTGTTTATTAGTATGGGTAAGCAAATATTATTATCATTATGTGATTATCATTAATGCTATGAATATTAGTGTTATTATTGCTATTACTTTTCAAAATGAATTGTTGCTAGACAACACACTATTCATGTAGATATTGAGTTTCTATGTATTCTAAAGAAAAATGTATAAATAAATATATAACAAAGATACAAAATACTAAAAATTAAACTTTTTTGGGGTTCCCATTCAATAATTAAAGAGACCAAGTGCCTCTGAGAACTTATTCTCATTTTTTGGGGGGGAAGAGTATCAGCAATGGGTAGGATAGATTAAAACCATCTGTTGCCATACAAGAAATGGAAATTACATGTCTCTCTTCTATTCCCCCTTTCAGAACAAGCACATTTGATCCTGGACAAAAGGGTCAGTAAATTAGTAAATTAATGATAGTGTCTAAACTGTATAAACATTCTTAAACATGCTGTTAACTTCAAGCCCAGTGAATTATAATTCAGCTTCTTGGCTTGTCAGCTAAAGCTTCTATTGATGATGAATAAAAGTTATTTAATAATTATTCAGTAAATTTATTGCTACCAGAGAGGAAAGTACAATAGAAACGGGTACTGATTGTCCACACAATACTAAATAATCCCACGAAGATACTGAAATTAATGTTATTTCAAAGATTTCATGAAACTTCAATCTATCTAATAGAAGTGACTAACAATCTGATTTTCATGAATGAATGAATGAATGAATGAATGAATGAATGAATGAATGAATGAATGAATTCCTTTCCTGGCTGCTCTTGCAAATAATTTCCTTTGAGATGGACAAGGTGATACCATCTCATTTGACCCTGATTCAGTTTAATTGCAGTTGTATCTGAGCTACAATTCCCAATTGTGTGGTTTTGTATGTATACATTGGATTTAATTTGCCACAATTCTCCACCTAAACTGATGAAAGACTTTTCCTCTATCCTATGGTTATTGTTTTCATGAATCTCATACATTTCTGTACAGAGGTGGTATTCAGCAGGTTCTGACCAGTTCTGGAGAACCGGTAGCGGAAATTTTGAGTAGTTCAGAGAACCAGTAAATACCACCTCTGACTGGCCCCGCTCCCATCTATTCTCTGCCTCCCGAGTCCCAGCTGATTGGGAGGAAATGGGGATTTTGCAGTAACCTTCCTCTGGAGTGGGGAGGGAATGGAGATTTTACAGTATCCTTCTCCCACCACACCCACCAAGCCATGCCGACAGAACCAGTAGTAAAAAAAATTTGAATTCAACCACTGATTCTGTATCTTTATTAATTTAAAATTCATGTCTTCGTCCATTTGCAAGTCTTTTCAAGTCACAATCTTGTAAACTCTGCTTTACATTGTTACCCAAGGAACCATGTCACCCAGCAAAAGTTGGATTTTGGATAGAAATTCCTTGGATTATATTTAAAAAAAAAACCCTCTGGAATTTGGATTTTCTAATGTAGATCCATGTTTTTTTAATCGCTACTATATAATTCATGTTCTTCGTTACAATTTCTATAGCAAAGTATTGATGATTATTGCTGGCTTTGTTACTGAAGTTAACATTTAGTTGAATCAGACTACTTTAATGGATCTCATTATACATTTCATCCAATGATAACCACTGCATGGTACAAGAATCATACATTTATTTTGAAGTTTAGGAAAGTAATCTGCATTACTATTTCAATTAATTCTATGAAGTAAAGCTTTTAAATTAGAGTTCTAATTCTATATCAAGAAAGAATGGAATCATTATTAAACTAAAGGTAAAGATTCCCCTCGGACATATATGCTAGTCATTCCCGACTCGAGTGGGCGGTGCTCATCTCCGTTTCAAAGCCGAAGAGCCAGCACTGTCCGAAGACGTCTCTGTGGTCATGTGGCCTGCATGACTAAATGCTGAAGGCGCACGGAATGCTGTTACCTTCCCACCAAAGGTGGTTCCTATTTTTCTACTTGCATTTTTACATGCTTTTGAACTGCTAGGTTGGCAGAAGCTGAGACAAGTAACGGGAGCTCACTCCATTATGTGGCGTTAGGGATTCGAAACGCCAAACTGCCAACCTTTCTGATCGACAATCTCAGCGTCTTAGCCACTGAGCCACCGCTCAATGATTCCTCAATTAGGAATCATTATTGCTAAAAGCCAAATGAAATGCTGACTCCTTTCATTTTAAAGCAGGATCAGTATTTCCTTAACATGTGCTTTAGGTTCTCCCCATATACATGGCGAGAAAAATGAATCTTGCGAGTTTACGAGACAGATGGCAGAGGGAACAAAGCTGTTACAGAATCTGGTAGTCCTACTAGAAATACTTCAAAACCTCCCAGATGGGAGTAACAGAAACAGACCCTCAAGTGGGTGTGTGGGGTCTCTAACAATGCTTTGAGCTCTAAGCACATAGTGCTTATAAGCAATATCCTGAATAATGGGAAGCGAGTTTGCTATAATAAAAATATAATATAAAATATAAACATATAATTTAATATAATATAAAATGACGCTATAGGGCACTGCACACCAGAACAACTAAACACAAGGACAGTTTTTCCCTGAATGCCATCACTCTGCTAAACAACTAATCCACACAACACTGTCAAATTATCTACTAAGACTGTATTACTATTATTATTCTCTTCCTTCCTAGTACTTATCTTTCTCCTAGTACCTATCTCTTTCCACTTGTGACTATAACCATGTTGCTTGTATCTTTAAAATTTATATTGTTTTGTTTCCTAGTATGATTAGATTGCTTATTATTAACCTATGACTATCACTAAGTGTTGTATCTTATGATTGTTGATGAATGCATTCTATTTGATTTTTCTTTATGTACACTGAGAGTATATGCATCAAAGACAAATTCCTTGTGTGTCCAATCACACTTGGCCAATAAAGAATTCTATTGTATTCTAATCTTCTCCGCTGTCCATACCACTCTCTGTATGGACTTTCTATCTGAGGCACTGCTGCCACCAAACCAAACAGTGATGCAGTTTGTTAAAAAGTTCAAAGAAGAGATAAAGAAGTTTATATCAGGGAAAACCATTTGAGAAGAAGTTTCTATCAAGGAAGCCATAGGCAGCAAGCTAATGCAAGGTAGGAGGAATCTCCTTCATATCTCTTTGTTTGGAAAACTAGCCAAATCTGCGTGTTTACCCCCCCCCCCCAAAAAAAAACCTTTCTAACTTTAGAGAAAGAATCACTTACTACAGAGCTAATTGGTATGGTTTATTGTTGTGGCCCAGCAGGAGCCGTTGGAGCTGCCACAAGACTCTGACAGCGAGGAGCTCTATGAGTTGGCCCTGGAGGATGTGGAGGACCCTGGACAGGGTTCTGACTCCGAGCAGGGCACAGAGAGACTGGTTGGCCACCAGGTGGCACCTGAACCTTGGACCAGTGGGGAGGAGACAAGGGAGAGTGATCCAGAAGCCAGCAGTGAGTTGTTCCTGGATGCACGCCATCGAAGAGCTACTCGGCATCAGGAACAATTACGCAATTACAGGAGATAATTATGCTCAGCTGGTGGTCATTAGGCTCCTCTCCAGACTATAAAAGAGACTGCTTGTGCCACACCCTTCTTGCAGAAGTCAATGCTTTGACTAAAGAGAAACTAACTTGGCAGGGTGGATTGCTGCCAAGGTTTGTCTGAGTTGCTGCCAAGGTTTGTCGGACTTGCTGCCAAGGTCCTTATCTGTTTGTTTGTTTAGCTTTCAGCCACCGAGATTCTGGTCTTGTTATTAAAGGACATTCCATTTAAGCTTGTCTCGGCTTTCGTTACTGGATGGAGGAGGGGGTCAGAACAGTTTATGGTCCATTGAGTTTGATGCTACCAACTGAGAGAGACATAAGCTGGGTCAAACATACTTACATTTCCTTTGACCACATAATTTGAGTCATTCCTGATGTCTCTTGCAAGACCGAAATCACAGATTTTTGTTATCCGTCCATGAGTAAGTAATATATTCCTTGCTGCCAGGTCTCTGTGAATGCACTGAAGGAATACAATTGCAGAACATACGTGTAAGGCAAGTAAACCAAAGTAATCATCAACACTGCAAATGACTATATAGAGGATATGATGGGATATAGAGGATATGATGGGAGTTTTAACGATTCATAGCAGAACTCAGGCTTTTGAAGATAAAGAGCATAAGAATCTAAGGAAATGCAAAGCAGCCACATGTTGTCGCTACATATACAAGATGGTCCTATATTAACACAAAAAATACGTGTTTCAACCTTGTACAAATTTCCATTCACAAATCATATCTGTCAGTGTTCTGAGCAACATGTCCGAAGAAATCAGAACTCCGAGGCAGGAAGGTTCCTCAGACAACGTGTTTATTGGATACATCATATCGGCACAATTAGTGAAAACTAACTCTAAAAAGTTCGTGTGGTTACAGTATAATTAAAAGAGTAAAAGTTTCCCTCCCCCCCAAAAAATGTCAGAGGTCACATTGTCCAATCAAAACAGTTGGCGGGCTCCTTGGTCACTTCTGTTCCTCCTCCAATTGCCACCTGTTGGGATGACCTTGGTTCCCACGGGAGAGCTCTTTATTATGTCTACGAGGTGGTCTAGCTATTTCCCCCTCATCCTCCCCCCGTAGTACGTGGCAACTATGAAGCAGCAAAAGATGGCTTCAGCCAGGTTCAATTCAGAGTTGGCAATATCATTAAGATTGCAATTGGTTATTTCCTTTCTCAATCCTCCGATAGGGTTAAAACATGCTTCGGAAGAATATTCTGTAGAAACCAATGGCAATGCGTTTGTTCACTATTTCTAAATTAAAGCACATTCTTGTTGCTTCTGGGGCAGGATCTGTGGGCCACCGTATTGGTGGCTCTTTCTTCCTGAGTCTGGAGAGAGGATTCTGACGTTGGAGGAGTTGCATCTGAATTGCCCCTTCTTTGTACACCAACCCACTAGGCTTGATGATCTTGTTTAGATGTGGGCATTCTTAATTCAGAAACCATCACAGATGTTGGAGGAGGAGGAATAGAAGAAGCCCTTCTCCAGGTGCCAATCCAAGAGACTATTGATATCGACAATTTTTGCTTATTTAGTTCAAGTAACATGGTGTTTCTCACAGCAAAACATTGTATACTTGAGGCCAAACATGCAATATATTGTTTTAGAAGTTATAATACAGAGCACTGAAGAACTTGCAGATTTCCTACCTATCTCAATTGGAGATGAATCACCATAAATTGGTGCTACCCTCTGTCTGTCTGTCTGTCTGTCTGTCCGTCTGCCTGATTACCTACCTACCTACCTACCTACCTACCTATCACTGTATATATGTATTATTATTATTTATTATTATTATTTATAAAATTATGTATAAAATGTACATAAAATATATGTTCCAGCATAACCCTGGAGCGCCTTGAGCAATTTCAACCAAACTTGGTACACAGATGATTTACCCTCTGGAAACAAATACGGGGGTGGGGGGGTCTCTGTGTGTGTGTTCCGCATAACTCTGGAATGCCTGGCCCGTTAAGGAGAACGACTGCGGCATTCTAGAGCGGAAATTGTTTGTGATGTCATTTCCTTTGCAGCTTCCTCTGGAAAGCCAGCTGTGACATTCGCCCTCCATTGGATCAATGGGGAAGTGCCTGATGCATTTGGGGCAAAGTGCCAGGATCGTACACAGGGCAGGAATGGGAGAGGGAAGGGAGAGGGCAAGGTTGATGGGCATGGGAGTAGGGGGAAGAAAGGCTCCTCCCAATGGCTCCCTGTCAGACAAACGCTTCGACGTCTATAAATACCCGGGCAATGACGGGTTATCAGCTAGTCTAATATAAAGGCAAAGACTAAAAAAGTGGGATCAGAGTTCCTAATGATTCCACAGGATAATTTAGAGATTGCCCTTCTCTAGAAGGTTTACTAACTTTGAAAATACAGAGAACATCATGATTCTTATATGAAAGGCTTCCTGGGGAGAAAATATGACAATCTAATATATTTTTTTAAAAATAAATTTCCTTGAGTTTCTACTTACATTTTTAGCTGAAAGAAAGCTCATCCCCTTTGCTACCTGGTAAGAAAAACTTAACAGATCTTCAACATCCAGAGCCAGTTCATCATCTTCTAAAATGGCAACAGTGACATCCGGATTAGCCAAGGAGCCTAACACGCGGGAACAATAAATGGAGAAATAATGTCACTTGGAAACAGAGCGGACATTTGATCAACAGGGCACGGCACCAAGGCCCTGCAGAAATGCTATTCAAATAAATGCTATTTAATGTTTAAAAAGAAAAAAAAAGAATGTAAATTCCCCCAAGCCAACATAACATTTTAACATTGCTTTTATTTCTTTTATCCTACATTTTATTTTAAGTGGCCACTGTCAGGGTTCCAAGTAACACCCCCGCAACAAAAGAAGACTCCGAGGCTGGAGTTTTCTCAAAGTTCCATTTTATTAGAAATGTCCTATCGGCACATCTGGGAAAACCTGAATCTGAAAGTTCCCAGGTTTTCCCCACCCAAGTGAAAGTTCAAGTCCCTGCCCGGCATCCACATGTCCATCACACATGGCCCAATCAAGCGCCATCCAAAACTGGAGATGCCTCCCAGTCACCTCATCTCAGCTGCAGGGCAAGGTGGCCTTGACTCTTTGAGAAAAGAATGTTATTTTGACTACATATCACCCACACTCCATATAATCCCCACTCCTGTTTTCCCACAGTAGCAAATGTGGCAGGCCCAAATGTAAAAGATGGCTTCCAGGTCGGACAGCCACGTTTAAACAAATATCAACAATTTCAGTGCAAAGGTTCCCACCCTTCCCCCACCCAAAAAATTACCTAGTCTTTTAGTGGTTTTGGCGTGGACGATTTGAGAAACTCCTGGTTTCATGTCCATGTACTCATTGGTGGCATCACTGTGTGGAAAGCAGAGGGGATATGAGACTAATTCATACATGGAGTTTACAAGAACAAAAGAAGTATATAAAATATTCAATTGCTAAATAACCACATTTCTTGAAAAGAAATGGGAATCTATTATTAACCTGATGAAAGGTGATGATACCTAGCTATGGGACCGAAGATACCACTGTGAGTGTTATATTTGAATTCTGACATTTTACGAGAAAGGATCTTAGAATTAATCATGAAAAAAGACAGTTTAAATAATAAGTTATTTGGGCTGAAGAAGGTTAATCTTCTTTACGGAGCCAAAAAAGGCTATCTTGTAGGAAATTCCCTTTATCAATTGACTGACCTCCTGAGAAATGACTTTTCACTGATTCTGTTTGAATAACATAAATTAACATAAGAAAGCAGCAGATTGTAATGTTAAGAGGTCATTTTGTGTGCAGATAAGTTCTTGTCAGAAGGAATACTTTAACTTGACCTGATAATTTTTTTTCTGATTATTTAAACCTCCTGAAATAATTTCTACTTTAATAACCAGCTTCTTGAGTTGATATGATACCAAATTGCTGTTTCCCCGAAAATAAGACCCAGTCTTATTTTCTTTTGACCCCCCCCAAAAAACGGCTAGGATGTCCCCACCCTAGCTCAATTTTTACCTGTATGGCTTGCCTCATTCATGCACCGCAGAGTGGGCAGGGTCTTAATTAGGGCTTATTTTGGGGGGAGGGCTTATATTGGGCGTGCATGTAAAAATCAAGCTAGGATTTTCGGGGTAAGGTCATATTTTTGAGGAAGCACAGTATTTAAATAGCTTGCCTGTGTGGCTTGCCTCATTCCTGCACCCAAGAGTGAGCAGGGTCTTATTTTTGGGGGGGGGCTTATATTGGGCATGGATGTAAAAATCAAGCTAGGACTTTCGGGGTAAGGTCATATTTTCGAGGAAACGCGGTATTTAAATAGCTTATATGAAAGACACACAGAGTATATATTGTACTGGACCCAATTCTGAAGAATAGTGAATTTATAAATGAAAAGAATCAACACCTCCCTCCTCTCTCCATCCCCTGCCTGTACATCTCTCGTAAAACAGGCACCAATTTCTGAAAGCCGAAAGCCTACAAAAATGCACTGTGGTTTCCTGGGAATAACAACTGCCAATTCTGGCAACACAGCCTTACTACATGTGTTCTTTCTGATAGAGGATGTTCTTGTAAACAGCTGCTTCGTCAGGCCTCTGGCAAATAAAGGAGTCTCGTTTCCTCCTTAGGAAATTCAAAAGGTCGCCATAACAGCAATACTCAGTGATGACCAGGGTAGGACCTGCAGATGTAAAGGAAGTGTGTGAAGAGTGGGTGAATTCTGCGTTCTGTCTGAGACCTTTTTTTAAAAAAAAAATTTTTTTTAAACAAGATTATTTGTCTAGGCGTATAAAAATGAGCCTTTTCAAGCCGTGCTTTAGATTAGTCAAAGCAAAATGACATCAGCAACATCTTCTTTCAGAAGCTGGGTTTTCATCCCGATTAAAATGCTGTCATTTCCAATTAATTATTCCCGCACATCAATAGGACTGCAGTGCAGAAAGACACATACACACGTACACACTAATCCTGTTGTTAATGGCGCAAACCAGATACATCCGCTTCATTTTAAAGAACTTCCTGAAGGGACACCTCCGTTCCAAATACGAGCTTTTAACGTTTATTCTTTTGATTTACCCCATTTATTATTCATATAGTAATGTTAGAAACAACATTAAATATTATAGTTCTTGGTGTAATAGGAGGGAAAAAACACACACATTTGGACAGAACAGCCAATTAAGACTGAAAGCCCAGATGCTTATGACTTTTATAAAACATATTAAAAAAATGGCAGAATCAGCTTGTCTATAGTACAAAATATTTTTATATCAAAGATGCTTGCCAGCTAATTTAAAAAATTGGAATATGTAACATTATCTGGAATTTCAATTATTGAATGCTGGGCTGGTGCGAGTAGATCATAATAATTCTCTTAATTATCCTAAAGCATATTTTGCTAACTAGCCTTCTAGACGGTTTGTCAAAGTAAAATTACTACTTGTTTATGCTGCGGTGGATATCATAAAACGAACTTTAACCACCACTGGTTGGGGCAGAAAGACAAATAGAATCACAGATAAAGCCTTATTTATTATATAATACAGAAGATAATCAACAAAACACGCAGTTGGAAGGCTCCTGATTGGTATTCTTGTAAGTCAAATGGATTCACTCTGAGAATACTCCTTTTTTTCCCCTCTACCCACAAAAGATAAGACTGCATTGTGTGTCTACTGAGAGCTTGTAGATCGTTCTCCAGCAAGAGTTTGCTCTAATTAGCATTTGAAGCTTTGCAAAATTTTGTTACCTGAAACCGCTGATGGCTTCTTTTATATTTAGATTATGCCTATTCTGTCTTTATGATACTTCCCAGTCTTGGACTAAGATGACCATCAGTACAGTGTGTCGACTGGGTTCAAAACGAAAAGATTACTTATTTATGATGAGATACACAGACATTATGAATTCCTCAGGGTGCCCAGAAGAAATGAAAGCAGCTTTCTGTCAATGCTTGGCCTCAAATACACAGCCAGGCCCTTATTTTTAGAAACTCTGAAGTGTGAATGGCTTTATCCTTCCTTCTCTTCTGAACGCACTCAACAAACACCGTCAGAATCCTACCTCCAATAGTACAGGCTCCGAGCAGGTTCACAATATTGATGTGATTGCCAAGGTAACTCAGGACCTTCAGTTCTGACATCAAGGCTTCCTTTTCGGTGAAATGAGCACTGGCTAGAAAAAGAAAGAAGATGGAACTCAGAAAAATGGAAGGGAATAAAAAAAAGGAAGGAGGAGGAATACTAGATATGTTTCCCTTTACAGAATAAAAAACAGTGAAGGTGGGATAAAACCCAACAACCTTATTATGTAGTATTCCAATATCCAATGACACTCAAGACCGGGGCGGGTCAAACTCGATTTCATTGAGGGCCACATCAGGGTTGTGTTTGATCTCTGGGGGGCGTGGCCAGGGGTGTGACCAACTTGACGTCACTCATGTTAGGGGCGCCGGTGGTGGCCTGAGCGCACTGAAAGCGAAAACAGGTTCCCGAGCTCCATTTTCGGCTTTGATGGCCTCCTGCAACACTCTGCCAATGAAAATGGAGGGGAGGGACTCTATTTTTGCTGGCAGAGGCACTGTGGATCGGTCCTTTGCTGTTCTGGCCCCATATTGCCTGTTAGCTGCTAACAGTCCTACCTATATAACATTAGCTTGTTTTTAAAAAATTAAATGAATCATCGTTAATATAATATACATACAATAATACAATAGCAGAGTTGGAAGGGACCTTGGAGGTCTTCTAGTCCAAACCCCTGCCTAGGCAGGAAACCCTATACCGTTCCAGACAAATGGCTAACCAACATCTTCTTAAAGACTTCCAGTGTTGGGGCAATTCACAACTTCTTGAAGGCAAGCTGTTCTACTGATTAATTGTTTTAACTGTCAGGAAATTTCTCCTCAGTTCTAAGTTGCTTCTCTCCTTGATTAGTTTCCACCCATTGCTTCTTGTTCTGCCCTCAGGTGCCTTGGAGAATAGTTTGACTCCCTTTTCTTTGTGACAACCCCTGAGATATTGGAACACTACTATCATGTCTCCTTTAGTCCTTCTATTCATTAAACTAGACATACCCAGTTCCTGCAACCGTTCTTCATATGTTTTAGCCACCAGTCCCCTAATCATCTTTGGTGCTCTTCTCTGCACTCTTTCTAGAGTCTCCATATCTTCTTTACATCATGACAACCAAAATTGGATGCAGCATTCCAAGTGTGGCCTTACCAAGGCCTTATAAAGTGGTATTAACACTTCACGTGATCTTGATTCTATCCCTCTGTTGATGCAGCCTAGAACTGACATATCCAGTTCCTGCAACCGTTCTTCATATGTTTTATCCTCCGGTCCTCTAATCATCTTTGTTGCTCTTCTCTGCATTCTTTCTAGTCTCCACATCTTTTCTACATCGTGGCAACCAAAACCTAATGTAGTATTCCCAGTGTGGCCTTACCAAGGCATTATAAAGTGTTATTAACACTTCACGGGATGTTGATTCTATCCCTCTGTTTATGTAGCCTAGAACTGTGTTGGCTTTTTTGGCAGCTACTGTACGCGGCTGGCTCTTATTTAAATGGTTGTCCACTAGGACTCCAAGATCCCTCTCACAGTTACTACTATTGAGCAAGGTACCACCTATACTGTAACCTATGCATTTTCTTTTTTCTTGCCTAAATATAGAACCTTACTTTTTTCACCATTGAATTTCATTTTATTAGATAGTGCCCAATGTACAAGTTTGTCAAGATCCTTCTGTTTCTTAAGCCTGCCTTCTGGAGTGTTGGCTATTCCTGCCAGCTTGGTGTCATCTGCAGATTTGACGAGTTCATCTTGGCAAATAGAGGCCAGGAACATTCTTAGGAAATAAAATGGAGCGTCTAGCGCAGTGGTGAAATTCAAATGTATTTACTACCGGTTCTGTGGGCATGGCTTGGTGGGCATGGTGTGGCTTGGTGGGTGTGGCAGGGGAAGGATACTGCAAAATCTCCATTCCCACCCCACTCTGGGGCAGGCCAGAGGTGGCATTTGCCAGTTCTCTGAACTACTCAAAAATTCCGCTACCGGTTCTCCAGAACCTGCTGGATTTCACCCCTGGTCTAGCGGTATTTCTTGTATCTTCTTGTAGGAGGGGGGGGGGGAGGGAAAGCAACCAACTACAGCCACCACACTTGAGTGTTTTGTGACCGGCTCTAAGGTCACTGTTATGCCTGCCCTTTGGAACAAAAAACCCCTGCAGATTTGTTTGGCCCTGGCCCTGCAGCTGTTTCCTATGTCTTCAAAGGACATGGAACCTGTAGGCTGGACGAGCCTATCACTGTGATCTTTACTGACATGATGGTGATGGGTTCAGGTTTTTATTACACTTAAGTGCCATTATGTGCCATTATGCATTATTAATGCCTCAAAGTTATTCTTTTCGTCCTGTTGATTTGAATCTTATTTCTCTGTCCAGAGTTGCAATTGCATGTTGGGGGGGCTATGTAATATAATAAATACATATGCCAAGTTCTTAAAGAGCCGTAGGTTCCAGTAGAAACACCTGGTGCATTGTATCAGATCCGTTCCTTCCATGACACAACGGTATGTGGGAATATCCTTGAGCGAGAGAGAGAGAGAGAGAGGAAGAGGAAGATTTGTAGCCAAGGGCGATAGTTAGGTAAGAGGCATCTCAACCCGCAAAGAGAATAGGGACATGTAAACATCTCAAGGGGAAACCTCCCTACTTCTCTGGAAAGTAAAGGCAAGGGGGAGGGAGACGGAGGTGGGCTTCACATAATTTAACAACTGGTTTGAAAATGTGCACATGCGCCTTGAGCACATGCGTGCTGCATCCAAAACACGGCAATTTGCTCACACGCCCCATCCGTGCATGTGTGCGGCATCAAAAAGCACAACGATACAGGACGGGATTGCACCAGGGTGGATGGGCGGGCGGGCCCACCGTCACCCGCAGGTCGCAACTACCGGTTTGCCTGAACCGATCCAAACCGACTGAATCTCACCGCTGGAGGGAGATGTCCTTTGAAACTTGCAAGATTGATGTCCGGCTTTCAAGTCAGTCCAGACAAGAAATCAAAGTCACGAGTCCTAACACTAACTTTATTGTAAAATTACAGTAACGCAATCTTGCCGCCTCCTTTTGTAGAGGCTCGAAAACACCGCTGACTTGACCTTGATTTATGTGCCTGGAGAGGCATCACAACTTCAAAAAGCCACCTCGCTTTGATATGTTGACAAGTGTTATTTACTGGTTTTGAAAACGTCTCACCATGTATTTTGGTTTTGAAACTTTTAAGGGTCGAAAAACCCAATTCAATTGTCCTCCAAAATAAGGCAACTTTACTAAGGTGTTGACCTCACTGAGGAGACAACATAGTTGTGCAAATTCTTCTCCAAAGAAGGTTTAACAGTAACAGAGTTGGAAGGGACCGTGGAGTCATCTAGTCCAGTGTTTTTCAACCACTGTGCCACGGCACACTAGTGTGCCATGACATAGTGTAAGGTGTGCCGTGGGAAAATTACTTTATATATAGTCAATATAGGCACAGAGTTAAATTTTTTTAACATTTTCTAATGGTGGTGTGCCTCGTGATTTTTTTCATGAAAAAAGTGTGCCTTTGCACAAAAAGGTTGAAAAACACTGATCTAGTCCAACCCCCTGATCACGCAGGAAACCTATACTTGGGATTCGAACTGCCGAACTGCCAACCTTTCTGATCAACAAGCTCAGTGTCTTAGCCACTGAGCCACCTAATCAGTTAGGTCTCCTGCTCTACTTTGTAATTTTACAGAATATTAATCAAGACCATCGTGATACTCAAGGTAAGCTTCAGAGGGCTGAGGAATCTGAGTTTCAAATGATTTCAAGAACAGTTGATATTTTACAGTAAATGCTGAGGAATGGTGGCAGCTTTTACTGTTTTCCCTTTCGCAGGCAATGGAATATGAAACAATTTCTGCTTATCTCTTTCCTCCTCGTAAAAATAAAAAGAACGATAGGAGTTTTTAATTAAATTTCTTTATTTTCTTGGTTTCTTCACAGGTTTCTTAAAGACTCTACATTCAAACCACCTCAGTTCTGGCTCATTCATGCTTTCAGTTTGGTTACCTGTGTCCAGACATGGCTACATTTCATAACCAAAGGTTCCCCTCGCACATATGTGCTAGTCGTTCCCGACTCTAGGGGGCGGTGCTCATCTCTGTTTCAAAGCCGAAGAGCCAGAACTGTCCGAAGACGTCTTCGTGGTCATGTGACCAGCATGAATCAACGCCGAAGGGGCACGGAACGCTGTTACCTTCCCACCAAAGGTGGTTCCTATTTTTCTACTTGCATTTTTACATGCTTTCGAACTGCTAGGTTGGCAGAAGCTGGGACAAGTAAACAGGAGCTCACTCCGTTATGTGGCGCTAGGGATTCAAACCGCCGAACTGCCGACCTTTCTGATCAACAAGCTCAGCTTCTTAGCTACTCCACAATTTAGGGAATGTAATAGGTTTCATGTTTGTTTCCAGACTTCTTCTATTAATTGGGAACTGTCCGAGCTTCACCTGGCAAGAAAGGAATTCTCTGTTCAAGAACAGGCTGGCTAGTTCCCCAGGGAATTTTATTTCTGAACTCTTCCTGACTAGGATGAGAAAGTTTAGAGAAGCAACCTTCTTCCAGTAGGGCCAATCTCTGGCCTACTTTCAGTCTGCTCTCCTGATTTCCTATTTTTCTCTATTCTTCTCTTTGCCAGTCAAGCTAGAGCCAGATCTCTCTCTTCAAACAGTTACCAAGTTCATCTTCAACCTCTAAAATGAAGGTTCTAGATCAGGGGTGTCAAACTCGATCCTGTCGTGGGCTGCATAGGGGGGCTGGCATAGCTGTGGCCTGGCCCTCATGGGCAGACTGGATGGGCATTGTTGTGGCCCGCCAGTGGCCAGCAGAGCTGGCAGCAGAGTCGGACAGTGAGGAAGTTGGGGAGGAACATAGGCCAATCCTGGGGCTGAGGAAAGCTCAGACGAGGGCTCTGCATTTGAGGCAGAGAGGGAGTTCGTCAGCCAGTCAGCAGTGAGGCAGAAGAACAGCTGGAGCCTGTTCCCAGTGTGCGCATGCACAGAGCTGCCATAAGACAAGCACAACTAAGAAAGCGGGGTCAACTTCTTATCCAAGAAGCTTCTTGGATAAGAAGCGAAAGGTTTTCAAGGGAAAGCAAAAAAAAAAAAAAAAAGTCCAGTTGCCCCTTGAAAAAACACTTTTGGGACAATCATGACCTGGATGATTGAGAATCTCCATAGACAAATCTCTGATGTTGATATCTGACTCCGTTTCTGATAATACTTCTGCTTTGGTTCAGATGGCAAAACCCTCTAAGAATAAAGGGTTATAATATAATAATATATACAGTGAAGTAGTTATTAAATTTAACTGAGTATACTAAGTTACTAGTTACTAAGGTTCTTGATAAATGACTATCAGACTTTGAAAACCTGGTATCAATGGATCATGTTCAACAATGTTGTTGAAGTAACGTTAACTAAAAAGGTTTTTAAATTGGATTTTGAATAAACGTGCAACTAATTGTGAGAGTTTTGAATTTTACTGTTACTATCTTCCTTCCGTCGTGCAAACCACCTAGTCACATGACCCCTCCCCCAGTCACGCCCACCAAGCCACGCCCACAGAACCGGTTGTAAAAAAAAATTGAATTCCACCACTGGATAGAGGATCAGTTTGTAGCACCAAGGGGGCGGTGGACTGAAAATGTTTGCGAACTGCTGGGTTATAGGAAGCTCTGGAAGCTCCAAAGGAAGAGATTTTAAAAATGAAACCAAAGGAATTCCAAGGAACTTACGCTTGAGCATTTTCACCGCCACTCTCGTTGCCCCGTCAGGTTTGAAGAGACCATAGGCAGTAGCTTCAACGACTTTCCCAAAAGCTCCGGCTCCTAGAATCTTGCCTAAAAGTGTACCAAAACACGTGAAAAGTAAGCACAAAGCTTCCTTCAAACAGATGGTCAATAAAAATTAAGTAAACCCCTGCTTTTGGCCCTCTTGTTTCATCCTCCCCAGGCTCCAGAGGCTTTCTAGGAGCCTGGGGAGGGTGAAAACAGCCCCTCACCTGGGGCCATCGGAGGCTTCAGGAACTTCCCTGAAGCCTCCGGAGCGCAAAAAACCGGCCCTATGGGCAAACTGGAAGTTCGGGAATGGACTTCCTGTTTTCGTAGGGTGAAAAACGGCCCTATGAGCAAACTGGAAGTGACTTCCGTTTTTTCGCCTTCCGGAGCCTTCCGGGAAGCCTCTTGAAGCTTCCTGAAGCCTCCCAAAGGGAAAAAAAGGCACTAAGGCCAAACCGGAAGTGACTTCCAGTTTGGCCGTAGGGCCATTTTTCACCTTCCGAAGGCCAAACCAGAAGTGACTTCCATTTTTTCGCCTTCCGGAGCCTTCCAGGAAGCCTCTTGAAGCTTCCTGAAGCCTCCAAAAGGGCAAAAAATGGCACTACGGACAAACCAGAAGCCTCCTGAAGGCTCTGAGGGTGAAAAACGGCCCTACGAGCAAACCAGAAGTCTGTTCCCAAACTTCCAGTTTGCCCCTAGGGCTGGTTTTTCACGCTCCGGAGGCTCCGGAGGGTGAAAAACAGCCTCAAAAGAAGGCCGAAGTCAGCTGGTCAGCACACGCATATGCACTGGAACTGAGAGGGCAACGCCTCATGTGCCCTAGCAAATGGCTCCGCATGCCACCTGTGGCACGCATGCCATCAGTTCGCCATCACGGCCTTATTGTAATAGAATTATCTCTTACAAGCAACTGTGATAGGGGCAGGAATACCCACAGACTCCAGTGCTCCCCATTAAAATGATAGCTTCTCTCAGATACCTCTGCTGATTTCATATATGCATACAAGACTCAAGGTACATCTACAGAAAGACTGTAGCTGGCATTGTGTTGGTGCCCTTGATCCTACCCCGTTGATCAGGGCCGGATTTTCCTATAGGCTAACTAGGCTTCAGCCTAGGGCCTCAAGATCAAGAGGGGCCTACATTCAAATTGTTAGCAAAATTAAAATTACACTATTCTAAAAACAGTGAACACTAAAACACTGAACTGAAAATAAGGAGAAATTCTACGCATATGACTAATAAACAAACATAAAAATGTATTGGTTAAGATCGTTCCAGCGCCGCGGCAGTTGGGGAGCCCGCCCACGTTCCCGGCACCGGCGGTCGGGCAAGAGGCGCGGCCGCTCCCAGTAGCCGCCCTGTCGACGCGGAGCCCACCAGCGGCCAGGCAGGTGAGGGCGAGAGGGCCGAGCTGGGCAGCTGCCTTTGCCGCAGAGCAGAGCCGCCCTCCGTCGGGAGGCCAGCTATATATATTGATATATATTGATGTATATCACAGTAATGGTGTATTTTATTGTCTGTCATGCAATTTACAAGCTTAAAAATGGAAGGTGAAAGGGCCTCATAAGTGGAATAGCCTAGGGCCTCTTTTCATCTAAATCCGGCCCTGCCCTTGATTCTGCCTTTAAATACCATGAGATACCATAGTATGGATGCCCTTCTCTGGAATGAACTGGCCAATCAAAGCAAGAAAAATTAGGCTAGGAAAAGAAAATGTCTTTAAACTACGCTGATGTAAGGGTACTAGAAGCATTACTGGATTGCCAGCAAGGTTAAATATCTGCAAACTAACCAAAACTGAGGCAGTTCCTTGGAAACTCCCACTTCTCATCATATGGAAGCTGTGTTGGATCTATGTAGATATAGTTGTTTCCATTGATTTCATCAACTACTTTCCACTGTACCTCGTATTTGGGTTTCTGGAATACAAGACACAACTTTTTTAAAGTATTTAAACTGGTAAAGCGGTGGCAAAGAAAAAAAAAACACCTGGCATCTAATAAGACACAATTACACACAATTCTTACCTGGAGATATTTATAAACAAGGATTATGACTATAACACACATCAGTCCTGCTGCTACACCGAAGCCGATTAACAACGGAGTGAAAAGGCTGCCGCTGTTTTCTTGTTCTAGAGAGACAAGCGCATGTAAAAATACAAAAAAAATCATTAGCAACTTGATTTATTAACATTTTTATACACTTATTTATAAATTGCCTTCATTCTGGCAAGCCTACGAGAGAGCTGGCAAACTTTTAAAAACAAAACAAAAGCAGAACATAGAAAATTAGTCATATTAATTAAAGCCTACACTACAATTGATATTCAAATCCTCAAATGTAGTTTAAGAAAGCACTCAGGTCCTGCGTCAATCCATTTTAACCACTGCTCCGTCTTTCCAGAAGATTGGAAAACTGATCAGAAGTGAGTTTTCGTGACTGGAATGGAGCACCTCCATTTCCAGGTCACAAGTTCCATTCAAACAAAAATATTGTGTGCCCTGATGCATCTGTGAGGCCAGGCACTAGTTAGGACAGATCTCTGGTTGGCATAATGGATATGTTATCTGGAGTTACTCCTGCTTGGAGAACCTCACATAAACATGGAGAACCTCTAGGGTAAGAGGCTTAAGGTAATCCAATACCATGCCTAAGATCACCTGGTTTATTAAGAAAGAGTGTCAGGCAAGTGGCATGAAGGCTATAGTAGCAATGTTCCTAGACTGGCCCAGCTGCCTGGAAGCAGCCGAATCCATTCAGAATTTACTCACTGCTGAATGGACTTTTCTTAGATCAGTGTTTCTCGGTTTTGACAACTGGACTTCAGCTCCTGTAATGCTGGCTGAGGAATTCTGGGAGTTGAAATCCACACAGCTTAAAGAAAACCGTTTAAATATGAGCCAGCAGTGTTCAGCAGCTGCCAAGAAAAGCCAACACAGTTCTAGGCTGCATAAACAGAGGGATAGAATCAAGATCACGTGAAGTGTTAATGCCTCTTTATAATGATTTGGTAAGCCAACATTTGGAATACTGCATTCAGTTTTGGTCGCCACGATGTAAGAAAGATGTGGAGATTCTAGAAAGAGTGCAGAGAAGAGCAACAAAGAGGATTAAGGGACTGGAGGCTTCTACTGTACTGCGGTAAAATGGTTTCTACTGTACAGAGCAGTGGAGTTGCCATGATAATGGGTTCATAGTACTCCACGAGGGGGCTCCCTCTGGTAAGGGGTAAAATCCAACATTAGAAATTAAGTTTGATCTGGACATTGTCCCCCTATGAATAGGTTATCAGAACTAGTGCTTAATATAAAAAGCAAAAAAACAAGTATTATGGAAAAGGTTGTGACAAAAATATATGCCTTTGGTTATCAGCATCATAAAATAACTTGGTGACTTAGGTTCAGAGTGCTATTCCTTTTTTCCAAAAGCTTGCAGAATAAATACCGTATTCTGTTTCTGAAATAACTCACAAAATTACCTTTAATAGCAAAGTTAAAGAAAGCTGAACGCCTATCAATGGTATTGGAAGCCTCACAGGTGATTGTGCTATTGCTCTTGAACATGCTGGTATCAATAGTGCTTTCCACAATTATCTTTCCAAAGGAAGAAAATGTTGAATCTTTGTATTTGGTTTTTACATTCTCGGGAGAAACATTTGGTGAATCTGGACATCTGGGGGAAAAAACAACAACAAATCACCTGGATGTAAAACAACAAAAGAAATGCTATTGCACGAGCATCCCAGGCAGAGATGGTGTTGTAGTGGAAATTTTGAGTAGTTCGGAGAACCAGCAAAAATCACTTCTGGCTGGCCCCAGAGTAGGGTGGGGAATGAAGAGTTATGAGTTATGAAAGTTTATTTATATGCCGCCCTTTTCCCTGGGGGGACTCAGGGCGGCTTACAACTCAAGGGAGGGGGGAAACAAACATTTAACACATAAGAGCAATACATAATTAAAAAGCACAACATTCATACCATTCGGGTGGGTTACAATCTTTAGCCCCAGGCCTGACGGGATAGCCAGATTTTAAGGGCTGTGAGGAAGGTCTGGAGGGTGGTGAGGGTACGAAGCTCCACGGGGAGATCGTTCCAAAGGGTCGGAGCTGCTACCGAGAAGGCTCTCCTCCGCGTAGTTGCCAGTCGACACTGACCGGCAGATGGAACTCGGAGGAGGCCTAATCTATGTGATCTAATTGGCCGCATGGAGGTAATTGGCAGTAGGCGGTCTCTCAAGTACTCTCAAGATTTTGCAATATCCTTCCCTCAGAAGTGGGGAGGGAATTGAGATTTTGCAGTATCCTTCCCATGCCACTCCTACCAAGCCACGGCTACAGAATCGGTAGTAATTTTTTTAAAACCCCACCACCGATCCCAGGGCTTATAATTTGACATTTATATCAAGCCTTTTCTCCTAAATGGATGTCCAGTTATCCAGCCATTCTTGCTGACAAGAGAAGGAAAGTGACATGGTTAGTAGGCATCAATATTCTTGCTTGGAAATTCTTGGCAATTATAATTTTAATGCTTATCCTTAATGCAGCCACTGGAGATTTGGTTGCTTTTAATTCAGATCCACCGAAATAGTCTTATGTTAATCATGGCAATCTTAAATCTGATTAATTTCACTGAGTTTGCACACTCATTATAATTAGATCTGGCTCCAACTCGGTATACCTCAAAAGTCAACAAATCTGCTTATTTTTCATTTATTTCTTGTGAACCTAACCTAGTTTTTTTTCATTGACTTTCAAAATATAAAGAAAAAGCCCAATGCTTGTCAGAAATTGCTTAAGGCTTAGGGCATGTTGGTGAGAGTGAACTGAATTGAATTGAATTTTATTATTTATATGCCGCCCTTCTCCGGGAGGACTCAGGGCGGCGAACAATTCAAAAGGGGAAAAAGGGGAACATAAAACGAAATACAGAGAATTAAAATAAGCAAGAGTCACACAACCATACAAGTCGAGAGGGGCCAGGCCTGCCGGCAAAGCCAGGTTTTGACGGCTTTTCGGAAGGTCTGGAGAGAGGTGAGGGCTCGAATCCCTGCAGGGAGTTCATTCCAGAGGGCCGGAGCTGCCACAGAGAAGGCCCTCCCACGGGTAGTAGCCAGATGGCATTGGCTAGTAGATAGAACTCGGAGAAGGCCAACCCTGTGAGATCTAATGGGTCTGTGGGAGGTAATTGGCAGTGGTAGATTAGACGCTGAAATCTTCGTAAATGAGGACCAGTTGCCAAGACCTCAAATTACAATCATGTGACACACACACCCAAACGGGTTCTAGTTTAGAGGATTGGTCATAAATCACTTTTCTGACTGCTGTCGTAACTCTGAACTGTCGTTAAACAAGTGGTCTCTAAGTCGAAGATTGCCCGTCCATACATCTAATGAACCTCAAACAGAACCACACTTTCTACTCCTGAATAAATTGTTTTTATTGGTGTGTCTCCAATTCAATGGCCATTTAATAGTTCTTTCCTGTGGTTTGCATCTATCAGTTCCTTCTTTCCAAATAGGTGTAAAGTTATCAAGCAAGATTAGCGAGCAGTGTTGTGGTTCACCGGCGGCCTGTGGAGCTGGCAGAAGTCGAACAGTGAGGAGATTGGGGAGGAACATGGGCCAGTCCTGGAGTCTGGTGAAGGCTTGGAAGAGGGCTCTGAATCGGAGATAGACAGGGGGGCAGGACCATCTGGGAGTTACGTGCTGCCTCTAGAGCCTCCGGAGTCTGACATCAGCGAGGCAGAGGAACAGCAGGAGCCTGTTCCCAGTGCATGCATGTGCAGAGCTGCCAGAAGGCAAGAACAGTTAAGACAAAAGGGGCGACTCAGGAATAAGGCTTGGAGATGATTGGCCCCTCCCATAAGACATAAAAAGAGGAACAAATGGGCGTGACCCTTTGCAGGAAGCAATTTTGTTGGTTTAAACTCTGAAGCTCCGTTTGACTCTGGGCTCCGTTTGGCTTTGAAAAAGCTAATTTGCAATTAGGTCTCTGGCAGCGTTTCAAGGGAGATAAAGGTGGATGCTTATCAGCCTTATCCCGAAAGACTTTGGCAGACTTCTGTCGGACTATTTACAAACTATTTGGGACTCACTACAGACTGTGAATGAACATAATTCACAGCCATTTAAATAAAAAGATGGTTTCGGGGACTAAGCGTGTGATTTTTACTGTCTCAAGAAGGCTAGGTCAGAAGAAGCAGAAGTTCAGCCTCTTCTCCTATCTGCCGAACTTGTTTCTTTCATCCCAAGAGGGGTGGAAATTATTTCTATGAAAACAGAATTTGCTGACCACGTGGCATGGGGTGGATTAATACACCTCCGTCTCATCTCACTTCCAATGGAAACCCAAGAAATGTACTTTCTCGTGAGGTTTCAGGCCATGAAAAGCACACACATTGGAACATTAGAGCTGATTGTGTTGACTTCTCATCCTTCACATTTAATCCAAAATCAAAACACATTTTTGGAATCTCTCACCTTTGCTCAGTAGCTGGACAAACATACCAGCTAATAGTAGGAGCAGGATATCCAGTTGCCACACAGAGTAGCATGCCATTGCTCAGTCTTTCTGAAGTGACAATCTCTGGTTTGGCTAGAGAATGAATGAAAGAATGAAAAAAAAGATAAAGAAAATAAATAAAGAGGACAGTTTTATGAAGTCATTTCTATTTTGCCTACAATTCAGCACAATTCTATTAAAAATACTAGCATATTGTATCTGTATCTGCAAAAGCTCTCAATTTGTAAATCTTGTTTTTAAATCTTTACTCCCACAATCTTTTCATCCCATTTTATGCCTCTATTCAGTGTTTCAAGAAGCAAAATAATCAGCAGAAGGGACAATGGGCAGCCTTGTCTTGTCCCTTTTTTTTTAATTTTTCACATGTTTCTGTTAGATCGCCACTAACAATTATTTATGTTTTCTGTAAAGTATAAGTCGATTTTACCCATTTTAAAATTCTCTCTAAAATTCATGTCTTCAAAACTGTAAACAGGAAAGTCCAGTTAAAATTGTCAAAAACCTTCTATGCATCTAAAAAAAAAATATCAATGCAGTTACGTTGTTTCAAATATTCTGAAATATCAACAGAGTTGTAATATTGTTCTTTAACTATCTTTTAGGTAAAAACACACATTGATCTTCATGAATAACTTCTTGCAAAATTCCTGGAAGAATGTGTTCCTACTGGATTTTGGAGTTAAACTAACTCGGCTTTTGATCTGGTTCTGAATCAGCAGAAAGATCAAACCATATGATTCTATACAGAT
Organism: Thamnophis elegans; assembly: GCF_009769535.1. NCBI lineage: Eukaryota > Metazoa > Chordata > Lepidosauria > Squamata > Natricidae > Thamnophis > Thamnophis elegans. The sequence goes on from NC_045549.1 coordinate 66,554,690, forward strand.
TATATGCAAATTGTATGCAAACATAGATCTGTGATTTGTCAACATATGTTTTTATTTTGGTATGGTAGAAACCAATGAAATTATTATTCAAATGTATATTCAATCGTATTGCAATTATAGTATAAGATTTTTTTATCTTGCATTCCCATTTTGACTTTTTTATTTGTATGATTTAGCTAACCCTATAGCTTTTCTTGTAAAATTTAAATCTATAACCTTTGTTCTTGTTATTATGTGCAGTTAAAATAATAATAAAATTATAATTAAAGAATTAAGGAACTGATGTTAGCCTAAGCATGCATAATCACGCAAGCTGAGACTTAATCTTTTGCTTATCAAATTCACATTTTTCCCAGGGACTCAATGTGTTTGATACCTTTTTCACTCAAAAGCCTTCGTAATAGCAGTTGAAAGACACAGTAACTTAATTCTGTGCAGTCACCTTGTGCATAGAAATCTTGCACACTCCTCTCTATTATGTTGCAGCAAAGAGAAATAGCTGGCTTCCGCACAACTACTGAATCTCTCTTCCCTGCTCAGCACCAGAAGTTTTTGCCTCAGCTGGGGACCAGGTACAAGTTTTCAGGGTGTTTAGCACCCCGACTAAGGGTAATGTGGTTTGCAAAAGGGAATTACAGGATGGACAGAAGAATGAAGTGCCCCCTATTGCCTTTTTCTTGCAAAACAGCAATAGCACTTAAGATTTATATACTGCTTCACAATTCTTTGTGTAGCCTTCTCTAAGCAGTTACAGAGTCAACCTCTTGCCCCCAACAATCTGGATCCTCATTTTACCCACCTTGGAAGGATGGAAGGCTGAGTCAACCTTGAGCCTGGTGAGATTTGAAATGCCGAACTGCAGCTAGCAGTCAGCAGAAGTAGCCTGCAGTACCGTACTCTAACCACTGTGCCACTCTGGTTCATGGGAAAACATCCCTTCTTGATCTCTACAAACTTTTAGCTATACAATTTGGGATGAACATCCTGGGAATGATGTGGGAGTAGGAATGGATTTCCAGAGGGAAAACTTGCAGACTAGAGGAACCAGGAAGGACACAGATAAGCCTGCCAGTGCTTTAACGGCCCTCTAAAAGGAGGCAAATGATCAGCTGTCTGCAAGGAGTATAAATCCTTCCATTCCCCACCATCCTGTTAGAGTTGAAGAAGCTTCTTGGATGAGAAGCGAAACCTCTTCAAAGAAAAAACAAGTAAGTCCAGTTGCCTCCTGGAAAAAAAAAATCCACCTTGGGGATCCCCTCTTGATATTACTTTTCAATGCAGAAGCTGCTTGGCTCCAGAATACAAGGCATTTATGAAACATATAGTCCAAGTCTAAAACAGGCTGATCATTATTTTCCCCATTTTAGAGTGAATGGCTGAAAGACAATCTTCCTACGATAGGACAGAAACATTCTCGCAGCCCCTTCCCAAAATCCACTCCAACGTCATGGATTTTTACTAAACTCAAGGTTTGCAATTATTGCAGCAAGCCTTGCTTGAATATACTAAATTTTCAAGACTCCTAAAAACTTTTAAAAGATTTAGTGATCTCACAATTTTTGAGACTTTAAAGGTAAAGGTTCCCCTCGCACATATGTGCTAGTCGTTCCTGACTCTAGGGGGAGGTGCTGATTTCTGTTTCTAAGCCGAAGACCCAGCGCTCTGGTCATGTGGTCAGCATGACTCAATGCCGAAGGTGCACGGAACGCTGCTACCTTCCCACCAAAGGTGGTCCCTATTTTTCTACTTGCATTTTTACATGCTCTCGAACTGCTAGGTTGGCAGAAGCTGGGACAAGTGACGGGAGCTCGCTCCGTTACGCGGCACTAGGGATTCGAACCGCTGAACTGCCGACCTTCCTAATCGACAAGCTTAGGATCTTAGCCACTGAGCCGCCGCGTCCCCTAAGAAACATATAGTCCAAGTCGGACAACAGGCTGATTTTATTTTCCCCATTTTAGAGTGTGTGGTTGAAAGACAACAATCTTCCTAAGGTAGGACAGCAACATTCTCGCAGCCCCTTCCCCAAATCCGCTCCAATTTAATGCAGTTGCTGCTGGGACAGGCACAAATTTTCTGACTTCCTCAGCTACCAACCTGTTGAGTCCTGTCTCGAGGCCACTGAGAAGATCAAAGCTCATGTGACCTTTGAGGCACCCCCAACAATGGCATTGTGTTGGCTGTTTGTTCTCCCACTAAAGGGATCTGGCATCAGGTCAGTGGTGGGTTCCGGATCCCAGTGCAACCGGTACAGTCCAATGGGGCCCAGCTTCTCCCACACGCACGCGTGCGCATGCGTCTTTACCTTTGCGACGCCTCCGCGATGCTCCAGCTCAGTGGTGGGATTCAAATAATTTAACAACCGGTTCTCTGTCCTAATGACCAGGTAGGTAAGCAGGGCTTAGTGGTCATGTGACCGTGTGGGCGTGGCCAACTCAACATTACTCAGGTCAATGGGCACTTTGCCTTAGCTGTTACAATGGAATAAGGGTTAACCAGAGAGGCAGTTTCTGTAAGCAGGGCAATAAAGATTAGGCTAGAAACAACACCAGCATGTTTCCTTCCTGCCTTCCTTACAGGATCAGCCCTGTAAAGCGGAAAGAAACCAAAAGAAGATTTCTTCCAACAACCAGTTCTCTGAACCTCTTAGAAAATTAAGAACCGGTTCTCCCAGATAGGTGTGAGCTGGCTGAATCCCACCACTGCTCCAGCTGCTCGGCGGAGTGTAGCGCAGGCGCCGTATGCTCTGTGTGTGGAAGCGCCGAAAAGCTCAAATACTCCCGACAGGCACTGGTATGCCCATACCGGGCCGTACTGCCTGCAATCCACCACTAGATCAGGTTGACATCTAAGCCTGCTCAGCTCAGCTTACGCTTTAGCTTAAGCGGCGTTAAGGTTATTTGAAAGATTCCAGGACCATCCTTCATTGTGCTGCTTTATTTAAAAGATGTTTCCCTTTAAATGATAGGAAGACTGATGACTTATTATGCCATTACAGAGCTAAAACATATAACCGGATTTATTAAAGTCTGAGATATATTTTATTTCCGCTCCAAGACTTTTCTTGTATTACGTTTAAGAAAGCCGAACGCCGTTGCAATTAGAAGATTATTATCTGAGCCCTGGGAAGACAGAGGCAATAAATAGGATCTGCAGACATTTACATCACCTGTCTTGAAACAGTGTTCAAAGAGAAACAGGTACGGCAAGAAAGGCTTTTGACAAACTTTTCCATAACATCCTGTGAGGATTTATTTAATGGAGCAGTTGGACAGCTGTTAAAGGAACCAGGGCCAATAGAATTTGTAAGTATCTAGGACTATGCCTTGATATTCGGTGCCAAATCTCCTCAGGTGCAGAAAAACAAGCTTTTAACTGTAATTAGTATCAAACATTTTAGCAACCGGTTCTCTGCCTGGTTGCTGGAGGGGGTCTGGGCGTGGCAGTGGTGGGTTGCAGGTGGTACGCCCCGGTATGGGCATACCGGTGCCTGCCTGGAGCACCGGGTACCGTTCCGATATGGTGCTCCGGAGGGCTCACCCGCCACCCTCGTTCCTTACCTGTATTTGGAAGAAACAGGCCATTTGGGCATGCGTGCACAGTGTATGGCACCTGCGCGACTCTCCACCAAGCAGCTGGAGCATCGTGGAGCGTCGCAGGAGGTAAGGACGCATGTGCCACTGCATGTATTCATGTGGTGGCCACCCGGCCCCGTTGCACCATACTGGTTTGCAACAGGATTTGGAACCCCACCACTGAGGTGTGGCCTACCTGGCTTCCTGCACCAGGGATGGAGGGCGGCGTTTTTGCCCTTCCCAGGCTTTGGAGGCTTTCCTCGAGCCTCTGGGAACAAGAAGTTCCATCATATATCATACAGCAGTTCCGTATCGGTTTCTTTACAGTTAGTGTTTTCCCTTCTATACCTTTCTATCTTACATTCATGGTCTCCTTATTCGTTATCCATTTGTATGTACAATTCTATATTGATTTATACTTAGCTATTTATAACCAAATATTGTTTACCTATATTGTGCTTTATATTCTTACTGTCATTTATTCTCTTACATACAATTATAGGTATACATTCACATAGTTATTCTTTTCCTTTGCCATTCTTATACTTTTGTTATTCCATTTAAAAGGTTATAATATACAGTTTGAGTTGCTTTGTTTACCATCCCTAGCGCCTGTTGTAACACCACCTTATTTTCCCTTTCTTTTCTCCCTCCCTTCCTTCTCTACTTCCTTCCTTCCTCCTCTCCTTCCCCTTCTTTCTTCCCTTACCTCTCCCCTACTCCTACCCTCTCTCTTCCCCTTCCTGCCCTCTCTCCTTCTCTTTCTCTCCCTTCCACTCTCCTCTCCTTCTCTTTCTCTTTCACAGAACAGATTTTAAAAGCCCATTTTTTTATCTGCTGGCACTGTTATTGGCCAATAATATTTACATGATCAACTATTCCTACATTGCAACATAAAGTAGTGGCTATCAAGAACTGATGAAAGAGAGCTCGTTGGGTGTTTCTGTAACTGTGGCCCAAGCCGTGATATGCTGAAAAGAGATTGCCTCTCTCTATACCAGCAGTCACCAACTGGTGGTCCACGGACAACTGGAGGTCCGCAAGAAAAATTTGCTGGTCCGCAGAAAAATTATTTGCATTTGTTATATTGCACTAAATCAGGGGTCCTCAAACTACGGTCTCCGGGCCGGATACATGCAATGAATGTTTGTGTTGCTGCAGAGAGTCTCCCCCTTTGGGTTCTTTTCGTCCGGATTGGAGTGGGGCAGATATTCCAACTTGGGGTCTGCTTCAGCCTCCTGGTGCGGAGCTTTGGGCGAAGGCTGGAGGGGAGCGCCGCTGGTGGCAAAGAGCCGGGGAGGGCTTGTTCCAGCATCATGGGCTGGAACTGGCTGACCGTCTCAGCCCGCTGAACCTCCAGGCACTGGCACCTGGCCTTGCACTCCCGCAGGTCTTCCCTCTGCTTGGAAAGCCTATGCTCGTAGTCCTCAGTGAGGCCCTTCTGCTGAGCCTCCTCCTCGGTCAGATCCAATTTGAACTGAGCCAGCTGTTTTGTCAACTCTTTCTCGTGGTGACTGTTTAGCTCCAACAACTGCTTTATGTTAGGGCCCTAAGGAGCCTGGGCAGTCAGTCGAGGGGTGGCTGGGAGGGGAGGGGAGAGTAGAGGCCAGCGAGGCGCCCCTTGACATAAGTGACATAAAGTTGCCCATGCCCACCCAGTCACATGACCACCTAGCCATGCCTAGCCAGCTAGTCATTAGGCAGATCATATTAGTGGTCCGCGGGATTTAAAATTATGAATTTAGTGGTCCCTGAGGTCCAAAAGGTTGGGGACCCCTGCTCTATGCAATAATCCAGCTGCCTAAACATTTCACATTGAGGTGGAGGGAAATTTTGTTTAACGCCACGTTCAACCATCAACTCATGTCTCTGGATCAATACCGCAAACTGAACATTTGATGAAAATGTTCATCAAACATTAATGGCCGTCTTTATCTTTCAAAATAGATTAAGTGGAGAGGGGAATTCCGTAATCAAAGGCTGCCGGGGAAGGTTAGAGCCTCCTTTTTCTCTAAACCAGACTAAAGTTGTTGTGGTGATTCTTGTTGGGGTGGAAGAGCAATAGCACTCAAGACTTCCAGTGGGGCAAAAAAGTATTTTTGTCAGCCACCAATTGTGCAAGTTCTCCCATTTAAAAAGATGAGATGAGGCCTGTAGTTGACATCATAGGTAGACCTCAACTATGAGAGACAAAATGAGAAAACAAATCCAGACCATCACATTGTCTGATCTGGAAAGAGGTTTTTTTGCAAGTGTTGGTGGAAAATAAGTACTTGGTCAATATCAAAAGTTCATCTCAATACTTTGTTATATATCCTTTGTTGGCAATGACAGAGGTCAAATGTTTTCTGTAAGTCTTCACAAGGTTGGCACACACTGTTGCTGGTGTGTTGGCCCATTCCTCCATGCAGATCTCCTCTAGAGCAGTGATGTTTTGGGGCTGTCGCTGGACAACATGGACTTTCAACTCCCTCCAAAGGTTTTCTATGGGGGTTGAGATCTGGAGACTGGCTAGGCCACTCCAGGACCTTGAAATGCTTCTTACGAAGCCACTCCTTCGTCGCCCGGGCGGTGTGTTTGGGATCATTGTCATGCTGAAAGACCCAGTCTTTCTGTATATATCGCTTCACAGTGCTTTACAGGCAGGGGTAGGATTCAGCTGGTTTGGACCAGTTCACACGAACCGGTAGTTGCGGTAAGCAGTTGGCCCCGCCCATCCGCCCCTGCGCTAGTTTGTCCTATATTTCCCTTGTTTGAAGCCCAGCTGATAGGCGCGGCAGAGAGGATTGCTGCGCCTCAGTAGTTTTACTCACCGTGGCTGCAGTAGAAGTGTTAGAGCTTTTTGGAAATGAACTGCGCACAAGCAGAGCGCATGTTTGGTGCGCGCTCAGTGAATCGGTTGAATCCCACCACTGTTTACAGCTCTCTCTAAGTGGTTTACGGAGTCAGCTTATTGCCCCCAACAATCTGGGTCCCCACTTACTCTATTCATGATCAAAGTAGTGTAATATATATATATATATATTTTACCCATATTTTACACTATTACATTAGTGTAATATATATATATATATATTTTACCCATCCTTCCGAGGTGGGTAAAATGAGGACCCAGATTGTTGTTGGGGGCAATATGCCGACTCTGTAAACCGCTTAGAGAGGGCTGAAAGCCCTATGAAGCGGTATATAAGTCTAACTGCCATTGCTATTGCTATTGCTACCCTGGGAACAAATTCCCTCCGGCGGGCAATGATGATAAAATACATACTGCCTCCATATTTATTTGTTCTACTAATTAGCAAGAGGGGAGGGGGGAATTAGGTAATAAACTAAATGCAAATCAACTCAATGACACTAAACTTGTAACTCCCAAGACGGAGAAATGCTAAAGCAATTTTTTTTAATTAAAAAAAAAAAAAACCAACAACCTCCATATAACCATGCTTGGAATCTGTCTCAGCGGTCTTTAATAAAACTAATGAAATTAGAAAATGTAAAGCATTTAATGGCAAATTATTGATAAGAGGATGGGAAGTATGCAAAAGAGCTTAATGAACCCTTCAATAATTAGTTTGTTGTAGTTGAAGCAGCGTGCAATATATAGCCATTAGCATTCCTTTTTTTTTTCCTCAGCATAATAGAGATAATTAAGGACAATGGAGTGTATCAAGCCCACCCCTTGCAAACTAGCTCCCAGGATGAGGGTTTGGGGTATTCTTTTTACACTGTCTGGATCAGGCTGCATCACATTCCTTTGAATACAGTACAGATGGAGATGTCAACAGAGAAACAAAAAGTTATAGGAAAAAGCAGGCGAGAAGCATTCCCATTCAAATCATTGCTCATACCAAAACTCTCATTGTGCACATCAGTGAATCTATCCTACCTCTCAGTGAGATATGGAAGGAAACACAGTCTAAATCAGGGGCGTCAAACTCAATTAAAACAGTTAGCGGGTTTCTTGGTCATTCCTCTCCTCCTTCAAATGCCACTTGTTAGGATGGCCTTGGTTCCCATGGGAAGGCTCGTTGTTGTGTCTATCTACTCCCCGCCCCACTAAGAGTGTGTGGCAACTGTGGAGCAACAAAAGATGGCTTCAGCCAAGTTCAATTCAGAGTTGACACTTGAGTTGATGAGAATCGAACTGCCAAACTGCTGGCAGCTGTAGCCTGCAGTACTGCATTCCAACCACTGCGTCACCACGGCTCTAAAATCTCACTTTATAGAATGGCCTTCATTTCAGCCATGAAATCCACAGATTCTCCCAATGTGCAATTTGCTTTAGTCAAACGCAAGGCTTTGGGGCAAGGAAATGTCACAGGGATTGTTACTTACTGTTTACGTAGATGTTAAACGTGACAGAGGCGTTGGCGTCTGAGTTGGAGACGAAAAACGTATAAACACCTCCTTCCGTTTCCTTCAGCCGTGTAAGGTGAAGCTCGCTGGAATAGCTGCGGGAGGAACAAAACAGCAACCTTCATTACTCACCTCATGGCGGATAGTCTAGGTCAGTCATGGCTAACATTCTTCTAAAGCCCCACCATCTGCACATGCACACGTGACAGCCCAGCCCCACGCATGCGACACCCTCCCTGCGCACGGGGGGAATTTTCACCCTCCCCAGCAGTGGTGGGTTCCCCACATGGACATGCGCAGCGCGTGCGTGCTTCTTGCTGTCCAACGACACTTCCGTGAGCCTTCTCAACACTCTAGCTGCTCGGCGGAGCGTCACTCTAGCTGCTCGGTGGAGCGTCGTGCAGGTGCTGTATGTACCGTGCGCATGCGCGTAAGCGCCGAAGACTTTAAAGACAGGTAAGGAGCACGGGCGGGCAGGGTGTACCACCTGCAACCCACCACTGCTCCCCACACTCTGGAGGCTTTCCTGAAGCCTGGGGAGGGTGAAAACGGCCTCCCCTGCCCCCCCCCGGAAGGCGGAAATGGATCGTTTCCAAACTTCCAGTTGACCCGTTGGACTTGTTTTTCACCCTCTCTAGGCTCCAGAGGTTTTCCTGAAGCCTGGGGAGGACAAAAATGGCCTCCCCCATCCCTCCAGAAGGCCGAAAATCAGCCGGTCAGTATGCACATGCACGCCAGAGCTGAGGGCCGCTATGCTGGAAAAAAATGGTTCTACATGCCACAGGTTTGCCATTACAGGTCTACATGCTTTTTTATAATATAGTGCCCTGTTCCTCCGAAAATAAGACCTCCCCAGATAATGAGTCCAATTGGGCTTTTGAGCGCAAAATAAGCCCTCCCCAAAAATATTGCAACACAGCAGCAGCCATGAGGTGACCTCGCTCGCCGCCTCCTGCATCTCAAAAATAATATGACCTCCCCGAAAATAAGGCCAAGCGCTTATTTCGGGGGTCAAAAGAAAATAAGACCCAGTCTTATTTTCGGGGAAACACAGTACTAAACTTAAACAGACAATTTATGGGTTTATACAATCAGACACAATGAGAGGTTCAATTAGGGAAGGGAAAGTTGGCAACCATTAGATTCCAAGAAAAGCAGGAAGAATTCTTCCAAGCCAAGTCTGTACAGGTAGTCCTCAACGTACGACAGTTCATTTAGGGACCATTTGAAGTTACAACGGTACTAGTGACTTACAACCATTTTCCACACTTACGACCATTGCAGCATCCCAAGGGCCAGGCAATGGACATTCGGAGGCTTAACCACTGACTCATATCGATGATGGTTGCAAAGTTCAGGAGTCAATTGTGCGACCTCCCGAAGAGCAAACTCAATGGAGAACCCAGATTCGCTTAACCACCGTGTCACTAATTTAACAACGGCAGTGATTCGCTTAACTAAGGGGACAAGTTCACTTAACAAATGCTTCACTTCACAGCGTAAATTTGGGGCTCAACTGGAGTGGTACATTGAGGACTATCTGTATAGCATATTCCTACAGAACATCAATATAATTATTCTGTGGAATTTGGTCTCCGTCTCCATATAGCAATATAGCAATAGCAGTTAGACTTATATACTGCTTCATAGGGCTTTCAGCCCTCTCTAAGCGGTTTACAGAGTCAGCATATCACCCCCACAGTCTGGGTCCTCATTTCCCCCACCTCGGAAGGATGGAAGGCTGAATCAACCTTGAGCCGGTGAGATTAGAACCGCTGAACTGCAGATAACAGTCAGCTGAAGTGGCCTGCAGTACTTCACCCTAACCACTGCGCCACCTCGGCTCTATTGATACTTCAATTTCATGCCTTGCCTTACCTGTTTTTGTCTATATTTGTGACTCTCACATAATGATCAGATGAATTCTGCAGTGTTTTATTCATGTATAGCCACAGTTCCTCTTCTGGTTTCGGATACGCCTCATACGTTACTACCAAGCCCAGATTTTCCCCGTCGTTGACATAGAGTGTTGTATTTGTTGAAGTCGATAAATTGACATATCCTTTACCTGGTGGAAAATATTTAAAGACCTCTCTTTAGAATCAAGGTCAAGGAATACAGAAGCCCAACTAAATTGCAACTTGAAGAAAAGCAAGCCTTATTAGCTAATGTGTGCTAATGACATTTGACTGAATGAAGTGAACAAAACAATGTTTTGCACACAGTCCATTATCTTTATACGCCATCTACACCTATAGGGGCACTAATGACTTCCATAGGCCATTCAAATCAAAGTGTATTTATTTAGTTTTTCATCCCATTAAATACAAAGGTGGCACAGTGGCCAAGACGCTGAGCTGGTCGATCAGAAAGTTTGGCAGTTGGAATCCCTAGTGCCGTATAACGGAGTGAGCTCCCGTTACTTGTCCCAGCTTCTGCCAACCTAGCAGTTCAAAAGCATGTAAAAATGCAAGTAGAAAAAGAGGAACCACCTTTGGTGGGAAGGTAACAGTGTTCCGTATGCCTTCGGTGTTTAGTCATGCTGGCCACATGATCACGGAGACGTCTTCGGACAGCGCTGGCTCTTCGGCTTTGAAACGGAGATGAGCACCACCCCCTAGAGTCGGGAATGACCAGCACATATGTGCGAGGGGAACCATTTCCTTTACTATTTGCCTAGATGGGCTCCCAACAATATTATTTGGCAGTGCAAAAACTAGTTATCTATTATAAAGATACCTTCATATCAATATCCAAGAACAATCAGTCACACACTAGCTCCAGAACAGCAGAAATTTCCCCATTGTTTCATAAATAATACATGTCTGCAGCAGATATTTCAAAACAAATGGCTCTGATTAATCTTCTCAAGAAAATCATAACAATTGGAACGATCATTCCGAGAGTATCTCCTTGTTTTAGCTACCAGCCCAGTTTTGAAGATTTTTTTTTAAAACAATGATGCATCTCTTCCTATTTCTAGAAATGTGTCCTTCATATTTACCACGGATAATGGCAAATATTATACCTTCCTCGTCAGGAAGTTCTACAAGATGACATCTAGGGTTTTATTCATTTCCTATGTAAAATAATAGCATTTAAGCAGCAGAGTGAGGGGTGGGGTGGGGGGAACCTCTTTTTTTTGCCAATTACAGATAAAGACACGTTCAGAATACTCCTGCTAATTACACTACATGAATATGTTCCTAATCAGTTTAGCACTTATGGTAATTTTAATATTTGAAAAGTATTATGTGTCACAGCAATCCAGCACTCTAGGATGGCTTTTCAGGAAAGCATGTTAATAAACAGCAGAATCTAAGCATTTTTGATGGCTTCTGGCACAGGGTGTGCAAGACACAATGGACCCAGGTTTTAGCGAGCTCTGGAAATCAAACCTTTAGCACTAAAATGGACTCTTTGGGTACAATCCAGTATTATTTGTGGAGCAGTTTCTCCTACAAGTTTCTGCTCAATTAACAGATGAGGCTTTATTCCACATGCTTTCCATTAGGAAAGCAGGTAAGAATATATGTTTTTACAGTAACCACCATCATAGTCTTCTCTCTCCTCTCTCTCTCTCTCTCTGTCTGTCTCTCTCTCTGTCTCTCTGTGTCTCTCTCTCTCTCTCTGTCTCTCTCTGTCTGTCTCTCTCTGCCTGTCTCTCTCTCTCTCTCTCTCTCTCTCTCTCTAAAAATTGGTCCTTTCACGTTGTGGTCTCCGTCTCCATATAGCAATATAGCAATAGCAGTTAGACTTATATACCGCTTCATAGGGCTTTCAGCCCTCTCTAAGCGGAATATATGTTTTCACAGTAACCACCATCATAGTCTTCTCTCTCTCCTCTCTCTCTCTGTCTCTCTCTCTGTTTCTCTGTGTCTGTGTCTCTCTGTCTCTCTGTCTCTCTCTCTCTGTCTCTCTGTCTCTCTCTCTCTGTCTCTCTCTCTGTCTCTCTCTGTCTCTCTCTCTCTCTCTCTCTTTTCAATTCAAGAATTGTATGATTATTTTTTTGTGATCTCATCCTTTAAAGACAAGGCAGAACCCAGATAAAAACAGTACTTGGGGCACGCCAAGGTCTGGATTTGAAGGGCAAAATGTGATTTAAGTGCACATGTAGCATCTATTGAGAATACTTCAGATCAAGCGCATCTTCTCCTGGAGTCACATGTCCATTGCAGAAGGGAGCCACATGAGCCCAGGAAAAGGAACAGCTGGTTTCAGGCATTTATTATTGGGGCTACGTGCAATACACTGCATGCTCCTAACCCCATTTTGCCTTTCAAATCTAATTCTTCGCACAACCTAAAAACTGCATTTAATATAGTATTAAAGTATTTTAGAAGCATTTCAAACTTCCTAACAGTGAGAAAAATTAACTAGTGGAACAGCTTGCCTTCAGAAGTTGTGGGTATTTCATTCCTGGAGGTTTTTAAGAAGAGTCTGGACAGCCACTTGTCTGAAATAGTATACGGTCTCCTGCTTGAGCAGCGGGGTTGGACTAGAAGACCTTGAAGGTCCCTTCCAGATCTGATCTATCCTAACCTATCCTATCCTATCCGATCCTCTATATTTTACTATTCTATTCTATTCTCCTCTGTTCTATTCTATTCCATTCCATTCCTCTCTATTCTCTGTTCTCTTATTTTATATTTTATATTCTATATTCTATTTAAATTTAAAAATTACCAGCAATTTTTCTTTTTTAGGTATTTTATATATTTTCCCTTCTAACACATTAAAAATTTAATGACAACTATTAGGGGGGACTCAGGGCCTACTGAGATGCTATTTTGGAACAGGAAGGCAGGGATTCTTCAAAATTCTTTCAAATAAATCTATCTCAGTTTTAAGTCTACTTCTTAAGTCACACCACACTATTCTTTTGTTGTGGAAACACAATGATGTAGACATTTAAGAGATACATAAACAAACGCCCAGCAGAAATTTCTTCACACAACCTATTGTTCTGACCCAGTTCACATTCCCCTTCAGGGGAGTTTGAGATGTAAACCTTTGCGAGTGTACTCCACGGCCAAATAAATAACAGGAAACTTTCATAATTTCACAAAGACACAGTATGTTTCTAACATAATCACAGGTACTACTTTACACAATATAAATTGGATGCCAAAACCTGAAACAGTAAATAAACCTCGTGCTAGCTCTGTGTCTATACTAACATTTTATTGTATGTTTACAGTGTTCCATCCAAGACTTTTTGTTAAAAGAAAATAGGCTTTGAAACTTCATGAGTCTTCATATTTACCAAGTATCGTACAACATTGGAGAACATTGGAGATACACCACCCAGAGCCCTATTCTGCCAGCAGACTTTGCTGTTAGTTGCAAAGTCCTGTGTGACCCATCGTGACCCCATGGACAACGCTCCTCCAGGCCTTCCTGTCCTCTACCATCCTCTGGAGTCCATTGAAGCTCACACCGACTGCTTCAGTGACTCCATCCAGCCACCTCATTCTCTGCCGTCCCCTTCTTCTTTTGCCCTCCATTTTTCCCAGCATTAGGCTCTTCCCATTGAGTCCTTCCTTCTCATTAGGTGGCCAAAGTATTTGAGTTTCATCTTCAGGATCTGGCCTTCTAGAGAGCAGTCAGGGTTGATCTCCTCTAGGACTGACCGGTTGGATCGCCTTGCAGTCCAAGGGACTCACAGGAGTCTTCTCCAGCACCAGAGCTCAAAGGCCTCCATTCTTTGGCGCTCAGCCTTTCTTATAGTCCAACCTTCACAGCCAGACATTGCAACTGGAGAAACCAGCAGACTTATGGGGTGCTTTTGTGGATTACAGTCAGACTCTTTATTTTTGATCTGCCACACCTGTTTTTGGTACATTCATGAGGCTACCAATAATGTGATGGATTTTCACAGTGCATGAAGGTAAAGGCAACTGTCCAATGGCACATCATTCTAGAAGTATGGATAAGGCCTTCAAAGGGACTTCAGCTAAAGGAATACTTCTTTATGGACTTTCAAATCTTCAACTAGATACAGCTAGGAGCACCTCTCAGAAAATCTGCAATGAATGGGGGGCGTGTCGTTCCTACTTCCCACTTTTCCATAATAGAATAAGAGTTTTGTTTTTTAAAAAAAATGGCTGTCCAATCTCTTCTTAAAAACCTCCCACAACTTCTGAAGGAAAGCCATTCCGCTGATCAACTGTTTTCACTATCAGGAAACTTCTCCTTGGCGGAAGGTTAGATCTCTCCTTGATATGTTTCCATTCATTCTTGTCCTGCCCTCAGGTGCTTGGGAGAATAGGTCAAACCCTTCTTCTGTGTAACAGTCCCTCAAGCACCGAAAAACTGCTATCATGTAATCCATAGTGCTTCTCTTCGTTAGACCAGACATAAGTAAGTATAAGTATAATCTTTACTGTCATTGTACTTAAATACAACGAAACTGGTTTTAACCTCACTGGTGCAAAATTACAGCAGAAACGAAAAAAGAAAGAAAAAGAAAAAAAAACTATCGTGTGCATGGAGTGATTGTGGTTCAGTGGTGGGTTTCAAAAATTGTTCGAACCTACTCTGTGGGTGTGGGCTCCTTTGTGGGAGTGGCTTGCTGCCCATGTGACCGGATGGGAGTGGCTTGCCGCCCATGTGACCGGATGTGAAGATGCCAACGACACTTATCAGAACCACCTTAAACTACCTCACACACAGCACTGGCATGCATAAGAATAGGATGTCAACTTGTTTTTTAAAAGGCATCTTTGGTTTGCGTTAAAACAACTTCAACACACGCAATGTTCTGATTGCACCACAAACGCAGTAGTCATCCTTACCTTTCACAGAGGCACTGAGTTTTATAAACATGAGCATGGTAGTGTAGAATAATCATATCCAAGGACCAGTGGTGGGTTTCAAAAAAATTTGGAACCTCTTCTGTAGGTGTGGCCGGCTTTCCGGGTCCACTGGTGGAACCTCTTCTAACCGGTTCGGTAGATTTGACGAACCGGTTCTACCGAATAGGTGCGAACTGGTAGGAACCCACCTCTGTTGTGGTTGTATCTAAAAGTCTGACAGCCCAAGGACAACTATCTTTAAACCTATTTGTTCGGCTAAAATCAGTAACTCCCTGCAGGTATAGACTAGTTTTTGCCTAACTCCACTGTGACACCAGGAGCTCAAAGGCGCAGCATCTTGGCAGGGAAAAATACCTACCTAGTTCCCGCAATCATTCATCTTATGGTTTAGCCTCTAGAGCCCTGATCATCTTTGTTGCACTTCTTTGCACTCTTTCTGGAATCTCAACATCATTGTATTCATGAAAACTGGATGGAATGTTCCAAGCATGGTCTTGAAACTAATATTTCACATGGTCTTGATACTATCCCTCTCTTGATGCAGCCTAGGATGGCATTAGGCTGCTGGCTCATACTTAAGTGGTTGTCCACTAGGATCCCCCTCACAGTTACTGATCTGTATCTCTGCGTTTGAGTTTTCTTGTCTAAACGTAAACCTTACTTTTCTCACCACTGAATTGCATTGTGTTGGATAGGGCCCAGTGTGTGCTGTTCCGCTCACACATACCCCGGGTGTATGGAGTCTTTATTAAGGCCCCTTACTGAATTGGTATTCCCCAATTATTCCCTGTACCGGCAACAGCACCACCCCAGTAAGTTCCACAGGCTAATCAAACTAAGAAAATAAAATAACAGAATTGGAAGGGACCTTGGAGGTCTTCTAGTCCAACCCTCTGCTTAGGCAGGAAACCCTATACCCATGATGGCGAACCTGTGGCACGCGGAACCACATTTGCTGGCACGCCAGCTGTCAGCTTCAGCGCACATGCGTACACTGGCCAGCTGATTTTTCGCCCTTTTGGAGGGCCGGGTGCAGTGGTGGGTTTCAAAAATTTTTTAGAACCTCTTCTGTAGGTGTGGCCTGTTTTGTGGGAGTGGTCTGCCAGCCATGTGACCGAGTGGGAGTGGCTTGGCAGTCATGTTCCCCCCCCCCGGAGGAAATATCAAGCTCAGCTTGGCGGCGAGCAGTGGGGCGCACGTGGGAGGGGGTTGTGCGCATGCATGCAGGGGGGCGCTTTTTATGGGTACTAGCACTTGCATTTTTTGGCACCCAACCACAAAAAGGTTAGCCGTCGCTGATTTTGAGTATATCCCATGTTTCAACTTGAAAATCTCTTAGGACAGCTTATCAATGAAATACTTGGATTTGGCCCTGATCCTATCCGAAGGTAAGTAAGATCACCTCTGTTTAGGCATTTGGGATGCGAACTTCCACTAGTCCCCATGAAAGGTCTGTGACAATGGCAGTCGAAACCATTTGGCAATCATAATCCTGGCCAATGTGATCAAATTACTCTCAATTTCCCAGTAATTGGCACTGACGCAAGGGTTTTGATCCACTTATAATTATGGCACCATGGAAATATGACTATTACTACCCTATTTATTTGTCTTGTATGCCGCCCACTCCCGGAGGACTCCGGGCGGCTCACAAAAGACAAGGGAAAGGGGGGAACGAGACAAAGACAACATATTAAAAACAAAACCAACATTCACAATTTCTGTGGAGGTAGATGCTTCTCAGCTCCCCCCAGCCTGCTGGAACAGCCAGGACTTGGTGGCTTTGAGGAAGGCCGTGAGGGTAGTAAGGATCTGGATCTCAACAGGGAGCTCGTTCCAGAGGGCCGGAGCTGCAACAGAGAAGGCTCTTCCCCCGGGGAGTCGCCAGCCGACATTGGCTGGCAGATGGAATCCGGAGGAGACCCAACCTGTGCGATCTAATTGGTCTGAAAGAGGTAATCGGCAGGAGGCGGTCTCTCAGGTACCCTAGGACTACATACATGCACAAACTCAAGGAAATGTTCTTTTTTACATGGACTTTGTTTTTACCAAGAACTATTTCGGTATTGCAAAACAGGAAGTGGGAGGGTTAGAGTTAAAAACATATTGAAACATACATTTCAACACATATTCCAACAACATACTAGCGTGTGGCTTTTGCTCTAACCCTGGCATTATGTGTGTGTGTGTGTGTGTGTGTGTGTATATATATATATATATATATATATATATATATATATATATATATATATATATATATATATATATATATATATATATATATATATATATATATATCTGCGATATTAATATTTACCTATTACATTCAAGGTTAGTGTGACATTAGATGTTCCAAAAGCATTGGTGGCTTGGCACGTGAACGCTCCAGAATCATTAACTCCCACTGAACGGATGCTCAGCCTTAATTTTTGTTCATATTCATAATCACGCACATTCTTGCTGTTGCTGGAGAAGCTCTGTCGGCAAAGGAGGGAGGGGAAAAAAAATTAACATCTAAGATACAGTGTACGTAGCATCATTCTCAAATAAATTAAAAATAGATGTAATTATAACTTCGCCCTATTAATATTCATAACTTAAAACTTGAATAATAAGCCGTCGTGGCAAACCTGTCACTGGCATCAATCCATAGAAAACATCTATATTCTTAAAGCCGCCTTGAGGGGGGACAAAAATAATAATAATAATAATGAAAGAACAAAAATGAAGACGTGCTTCTCGGGATTGTTCTTACTCTCTTTGCTTTGCTCTAAATCTTGCATTTTGGGGGTTTGATGGTCTCTTTAGGTAATAAACTCCGAATGAAATTTGCCCTAAAAACATTCACTATCACGAAGAGCTTTACAAATTAAGTTTGCATCATGGCAGTCGTCATAACTCTCTCTCTCTCACTCACTCACACTTTGTTTGTGTGTCTGTGTGTGTGTGCCTGTGTGTGTGCGTGTGTGTGTGTGTGAGAGAGAAAGAGAGAGAGAGAGAGAGAGAGAGAGTCAGTCTGTCTGTCTGTATTTTAAAACTGTTATGTGAGATTCTTATAATTGATAAGTGGTATGAGAGTAAAACAGAAAAAAATCCAGGAGTTCCTACAGCTATTCTGAAGTAACATTGAAAGTATTTCAGATTCCTGGGTTTCCTGGTCAAGAAATCACAACTGTGATTGGTGTTTTTTTTTTTTTTTTTTTAAAGTTGGTGTGGACCAATGATCCCTGCTGTGGAGATGACAAAAGAAGAATGTTCTATTCAAGGAAGGAAAGATCCTATTGACTTGGAATATCTATTTACAAACTATGCATTTTACTTCCTAACTGCATTTAGCAGGGAATCAGATTGTTACCAACATAGAGCTGAATGTAATTCTACTTTTTTTTTTTTTAAACACAATGCAAATCTCAACTCTGCCCAAATATTATGATGGCTTTTTTTTTTTAATTAACATGTGCTAAAGCAAATTTAGTTTGAAACAAAGCTAAAACTGAAAACTGGCTTTTCCAATGCATTATTTAAAATGATATCGGAACTTGCTTCAGGAGAGCAGTAGGCCACATCCTGTAGGTATGGACCAGGGGTGGGTTTCTCGCCCCGTTCCAACCGGTTCGGTTGGAACGGGGCCAGCGGCGTCCTCGTGCACGCGCGCGGTGCACGCATGTGTACTAGCGTCTGCGCGATGCTCCAGCTGCTCCTGGAGGATCGCGCAGGCGCTGTATGCGTCCTGCGCATGTGTGGAAGCGCAGAACTCGTCAAAACCGGGTAAGGACCGCGGGCGGGCGGGCGCGCCCTTCACCGTTCCCGGAACTTACTTACTTCCGGGTTCGCCGACCAACCGGTTCGCAGGGACCGCCGCGAACCGGTTGAAACCCACCCCTGGTATGGACCACATATGTTAAATGTCTGCTTTACTTCAGAATGGATAAGTTAGGATCAGTCAATAAAGAAGCACTTAAAACACAGAAATTATGCCGGCACCAGAGGATTAGTAGAGAATGGCCGGTAACACTCCAGGGACATATTATCCAAATTGTACTTTCTTGAGACTGTATAATTTCTCCAGCATTGCAACACTGCAACAGTCTTCCTATTTACATGAGCTGCTGATTATGTATTTTAATCACCGCCATTAACATTTGTCAATTAAGACAGAAATGACTGTACTCAGCTAGCTGAACTCTTTGGGGAAGTTTTCCTATACAGTGAAATGCAACTATTTACATATTTTTAAGCTATATGAGTGCTCTGAGTCCCAATTCAATCCAGTCTTATGCATATTTAGTTAATTTCTATGAAAATTGGAAACTAGAAATTAACTGATTTCTAATTAAATTATTTCTATGCATCCATATCGCTAATACAGGGACTGGGCAACTTGCAAGATAATAAGAAATTTAGAAGTGTTAAAAAAAACGATTAAAATTAGAATAAAAAGATTTAAAAAGTTAGTAACCAAGATGGATGGGCAATCTGGGTGTGAGAGCTTTCTCTACCCTGCCAGTGACGTCCAATGTATCAGGTCAAACAGGACAGCCAAGTTTATAGATTTTTTTCCAGGAGGCCAGGAATATGGGGCACATCTCAACCTCTGATGGGAGAATATTCCGGAAGGTGGAGGCCACAGCAGAAAGTTGTGGTTAAAATTTAGTAGCAAGAATGGCTGCTATTAAAAGTATTTATTCAAAAGTGTGCCTTTCATAGGTGCCATATTGAAACTGAGTTCACCGACAAATGCACGCTGGACAAAAGCACGCCGACGAAACCGCGGTGAGAAAACCGTGAGTTTTAAATCGCGCCGACAAATGAGCGCAGAGGCGCGCCAACAACAGCGCGCCAACAAAAGCGTGCCTTCAACAAACAAGTAATAACCACGAGTTCTAAACCTAACCCTAAACCTAACCCTAAACCTAACCCTAAACCTAACCCTTACCTTAACTGAAATCGCGCTTTTGTGGGCATGGTTTTGTCGGCACGTGTATGACATCGTGGTTTTCTTGCCACGGTTTTGTCAGCGCACTTTTGTCGTGCGTGCATTTGTCGGGTTACATTGAAACTGAACTCCTTATATATAATTGACCTTAGCCAAAAGGCTGAGCAGCCTTATTCCCTTCTGAACCAGCTCCAACCTGCCCCGTGTTTGACTTGAGCTTGGTTTAGATAACCCAATCTTTCATTAGGAACTAAAAAATACACACACTTAGACACACTACGTTTCAGTCGCCCACCCTAAGGTATTCAACAATCCAGAACAACTTGTGTTTGTTTCTCCTGACCCACTCAACTCTCACTTCCAAGCAACAACTGGACAGAATGCCCTCTATTATTTTCGTTTAATTGATATTGACCACATCCTTGTCAGAATTTGTATCTTTGCTCTGCTTTTCTGTTATTTATGATTTGGGTCCACAACATGACATTCACATACGTTCACATCCCCACCAAGGCACCTCCCACTTCAAACATGCCATATTCATAAATTCCTTATCCATAAATACAGAATATGGTGTGGGAGGACATGGCATACACAAATATTACCCCACATTCCCTGTCAAACCAGTCACTAAGCATGCCATTTATTTTTAATCATGCTTTACTTCCACTATATGTGGTCATTTATCAGTGGTGGGTTGCTCTTACCGTCGCTACCGATATGCTGCTCACGGGCCACGTGTCATGTTCGTGCATGCACAATTCACCTCTTCTGCGATACCTAGCTGCTTGTTGGGGTTCACGCAAGCGCTGAACGCTGCTGTGCGCGCATGCGCAATTGGCCAGTTGTTTTAAAAACAGGAATAGAACGCGGGCGGGCGGGTGGGCCAAATGAGCCACCGTACTGGTATGCTGTCAGCTGCTCACAGCTACTACCAGTTCGGCCGTACCGGACTATACCCGGAGGAACCCCCCACTGTCACTTATCCCTTCAGCAATCAGTTTTCAACTCCCTCTTCACACAAAACATTCCATACTTCAAGCTTGCTAACTATATTGAATACGTTCTGTAACACATGCATGGTAAGCTTCCATTCTCATATTCATGCATTTCCCAATGACCTGGTGATGAGCAAAATTTAGGCTGCACAATTTGAGAATGGCATTCTATACTATTCTCAAGTTGTGCTCATTCTCATTTCTTGTACTCTTTCAATCATAATTCCATCAAATGCTGTCTTAGGAACAGTTAGGAAAGTTATCCTTTCTTAGGCAGCCCAGAGTCGTATCAGTGACATAGGCAGCATAGAACTTTAATTTTTTTCTCTTTTAACGATCCTGTAATTCCTTGCATCAGGGCAGAGTCGGGACAATGAAATGGAGCTGAGAGATTACTGGCCGGATGCTCTTCCTGACACCTACAAGGAGCTCACAGCAAATATTTTTTCTTTGCACCCAGAAAAATATCTGCCGCTACCTAGGATCGAACTCACAGCCTCCTGATTGTGAGGCAGGAGCTCAGTGGTGGGTTCTGGATCCTGTTCCAACCGGTACAGTTGGAATGGGCCGGCAATATCCACATGGATGTGCACAGTGCGTGTGCATGCATCTTAGCACCTCCGCAAGCCTCTGCAACGCTCCAGCTGCACTGTATGCGCCATGCATATGCGTGGAAGTGCTGAAGACTTAAAAGATTGGTAAGGAGCTCGGGCAGGCAGGTGAGCCCTCCGGAGCACCGTACCGGAACGATATCCAGGGCTACAGGCAGGCTCCCGTACCGGGGCGTACTGCCTGTAACCCACCACTGCAAGAGCTCCATCTCTATGCCACCATGCCATTCTCAGCATTCTCAACTTTAATAACAAAAATAAATATTTTTTAAAAAAAAAATGCTGCTGCCATTTTTGAATTCATTTTTGTTATCTTTCTCTTAACTCAGGGAAACAAAAACATTCTTCCACTCACCAGGCACAGTTGCAATCTTCACATGCATTAAATACATTGACAGCAACTCCACATAAACTGCACCCAATTTTAACATTTCTCCAGTTGCATCAACTCTATCTGTACCCTTACAATTATTCAACATTCTCACAGTATTTAGGACTACATTTTTATTGTTGTTTTTTCCTTGAATGCTAACATGTGTAACACTTGTTACAGTTCTACTCTTTTGACATCAGATATCACTGACATTGCATTAAAAAAAAATTCAACCATACTTTCCCACCAGTTTGTTCGTTTCATTCAAAATTATTTTGAGACTTTAAAAATAAACTTATATATTTAATTCCATATATTATGCCATAGATTCCTGCTTCCAAAACGGTTATTAATTTCCATCAAAGCTTTTATTTATTTTTTTGCATTTTCTCTGTCTTCCTTTTTTTTAGCAGATTTTATTATTCTTTTTTGCATTTTCTCTGTCTTTCAATCTTGATAATTCCCTGATTTCTTGGATTACATTCTTTGTGACTGTATAACTTTGAGAATTGTATACCCATTATATTTTCTGCTCATCGTTTATTGCAGCAATTGTTTTCTTACATGCATCTTTTTCTCATCCATATCCTCTTTCATTTCCTCATTGTACCAAAACTTTTTTCCAATTTCTTACTTCCCATTACCTTTTCTTTGTGCAGCTGTTCTTTCTCTTCTATTCAAGATTTGTCAATGCTATCATTCCAACAATGATGCCTTCCATGAATATTACTTTATCACAGCTAATAACTTATATCTCAGACCTGTTCTTAAGTTATTATTTCAGAAAGACTATTCTTTCAAGTACATTGGTACATATTAGGTATAATGAACTCACCGCATTGCCTTGAAAAATCCAATTAGCTTTAAGAGAGCTATCTATATCCTTGATTGTACATGTAACTTCAAATTCTTCACCTTCTTTGAGAAGCTGCATTGTTTTGGACAAGGTGATGGATGGTAAGGACTTGTGAACTAAAAAAAAACCAATCCAGATGCACATTATTGTAATTATATGCAAAAAGGGGGTCGAAATTGACAGTGCCTTAAAAAAGGCTGTATGTATGTATGTTCCAGCGTAACTCTGGAGCACCTTGAACAATTTCAACCAAACTTGGTACACAGATGTCTTACCCTCTGGAAACAAATACTGGGGGGGGGGGGTTGGTGGAGAGGGGAGACACCCCTGGGGTGGGTGGGTGTGGGTGTGTATGTGTGAGCCGAGGTGGTGCAGTGGTTAAATGCAGCACTGCAAGCTACTTCAGCTGACTGCAGTTCTGCAGTTCGGCTGTTCAAATCTCACCGGCTCAGGGTTGACTCAGCCTTCCATCCTTCCGAGGTGGGTAAAATGAGGACCCGGATTGTTGTTGGGGGCAATATGCTGACTCTGTAAACTGCTTAGAGAGGGCTGAAAGCCCTATGAAGCGGTATATAAGTCTAACTGCTATTGCTATTGTATGTGTGTATGTGTTCCAGCATAACTCTGGAACGCCTAGCCCGTTAAGGAAAGCAAGATTAGTGTCC
This sequence comes from Thamnophis elegans, assembly GCF_009769535.1. Lineage (NCBI taxonomy): Eukaryota > Metazoa > Chordata > Lepidosauria > Squamata > Natricidae > Thamnophis > Thamnophis elegans. The sequence continues at coordinate 66,577,878 of NC_045549.1, forward strand.
TAGAGCGGCAATTGTTTGTGATGTCAGTTCCTTCGCAGCTTCCTCTGGAAAGCCAGCCATGATATTCGCCATCCAGTGGACCAATGGGAAAACGACAGATGGATTTGGGGCAAAGTGCCAGGATCATATACAGGGCAGGAAAGAGGAGCGCATGGGAGGGGGAAGGGAGAGGGCAGGGATGATGGGCATGGGAGTAGGGGGAAGAAAGGCCCCTCTCAATGGCTCCCTGACAGAGAAACGCTTCAATGTCCATAAATACCCAGGCAACGGCAGGTTATCGGCTAGTCTTCCAATAAAGTATCAGATTTGCTATACATATTTTAAACACTGGGAAATATCACAGTTGTACTTTCATCCAAATAAAAATGTAAAAAACATTTATAGGCACTACGTAACAAGTACAGATAATAAGCCTGCCCTGTATTTGATCTTGCAAAAAGACTGAAGGTCAATGGGGAAACTCATCTAATACCATTTTGTAAGGCTACAATTCACAATCTTGAATCCACCGGTGGGATCTGAGAACATCTATTAACATGAAATATTTTCCTAATTATCTTCCCTTTATATACAGGCAGTCCTTGACTGATGATCATAATTGAGCCCAGAATGTATGTTCCTAAGCTAGACATTTAACGGAATTTCCCCCAATTTATGATCTTTCTTGCCACAGTTGTTAAGTGAATCACTGCAGTTGTTAATTAGTAGCCCGGTTGTTGTCAAATCAATCTGGCTTCCCCATTGAGTCCGCTTGTCCGAAAGTCGCAAAAGGCGATCACGTGACCTTGGAACACTGCAACCGTAATAAGTATGAGTCAGTTGCCAAGCGTCTGAAGTTTAATCATGTGACCATGGGGATGACGCAGCAGTTGTGTGAAAAATGGTCCTTTCTCAGTGCCGTTGTAACATTGAGTGGTCATTAAACCAACTCTCAAGTCGAGAGTTACCTGTAAACTAGAGACACTGTTTGCCACCCGTACAAGAAAAAGGATTGTATGGCGCAATACTGGAAGAAGGAATACTTGCCTACAACTCAAGAATGGACATTGAAAGTTACAAATCTAGCCGAGATGGCTAAAATATCAGCATATCTTAAAGACCATTCAAATGAGAGATATAAACGAGACTGGAAAAAATGGATTGACTATATACAAAACAAATATGGGACTAAGAAATTACAGATAGCCTATGCTTAAGATTAGGAACAATCTAAGATGCTCAAAGTTAGAGTAACAGGAAGAAGCTGAGTTCAATGCAGAGATGTTATTAATTTCCTTTTTTTATTATTTCCTTTGTCTTAATATATTTTAGACTGTGTTTGTTAAAAATCTATACCGTGTACGGGCTCTGGGAAGTCGGGGGGGGGGAAGGGAGGGGGGTGTTAGGGGGGAGGGAGGAGGGGGGGATATACAGTATGTGTTAGATTTTAAAGTAACGTGATTGCACTTGTATACTGTTGCTCTATAATTCCACTGTAAAAATAGGATAAGCTGAATATATTAATAGATAGTAGAAATACACTGAAGGGAGGAGTAGAGGGATAGAAGAAAGAGGGGCAGAGAGGGTGGGAGAGAGGACTGGAGGGAGAGTGAGAAGGAAGGGAGGGAGTGTACCGGGAGAGAGGAGTCGTAGAGGGGGAGGGGAAGTAGGATAGAGGGGAAGGATGGAGGGAAGATGGAAAGTTGGAGGGGGGCGAAAGAAAGGGTGTATGGAGGGTCAAAGCGGTACATTGGGTCTTTATTTTGGGGGGTTTTGTTGACAAGAGGAATGGCTGTGTTTATTGTTTAATGTTATATGACCCCGGTTATGCACAGTATATATGTAACTGTACGAAAATGAAAATGGAAAATAAAAAACACATTTACACCAAAAAAAAGGAAAAAAAAGAAAAGGGATTGTACACAACGGTCCAACTGTAACAAATATTTGAGTTCAGCTGAATGTATCTTTTACCTGCTCTCACCATAAGTGTTATATCTTTAGATTTTTTCTCAACTCCATCTTGTTGCGCCACACACCAGTAACAGCCTAGAAATGACCTCTGTACATTTTTTATGGTGATTCCCTTCCGAGGATCAGGAACTAAGGTCATATTCTCAGGCAGGGGTTTGTGATGACATCTTTTCAAAGTGAAATTGGAAACATCTGGATCTGTCACCGGGCAGACAACGAGAGCATCGCTGTCCTCCCTTCCAAAGACTGTGGGTCTGTGAAAGAACAGAACCTCTGGATCTGTAATAAAAAGAATTTTTTTTAAAAAAAAAAGACATTAAAACAGAGGAATTCCTACAAAGGTATAATGAGCCATGTTTAAACTCATGCAATATCTTGAATAACATCTAATTTGGATAGTTGTGATAGTTGGATTAGAAGCTATTTTTTATATGCACATATTTAATGTCCCCTCCATATGGAGCATCAAAGAAATGTCAGAATTTTCTGGAAATACTTCATTGACTCTGGCCTTGCTAAAAACATTCTACCAACTGGCAATAATTCCAAGGAAGAGATAACTAAGCTTACCTTTGGCAGACGAGGAGAAATTAGGAAAGTCATTATTTTAAGAAAGGTAGCTATTAAAATTTAAAACAGTATGGCTAATGATGCTCCATCCAACTAACCACTCCTTTCGTCCAGCAAGTCTCGAATCTTCCTCTTAGCCAGGTAGCCTGGACATTCTTGGCATTGAATACCAAAGATATGTGAAACTGTCATAGAGTGATTCCTCGGCAAAATACTAAAAGCTTTCCATAATCCTGGAGTCTAAGACATATGAAGAATGGTTGCAGGAATTAGGTATTGCATTCTGGAGAAAAGAAGTACTAGTCTCTGCTGTGCATTGCGGGAGATGTGCGCGCAAGCGTGGGAGTTGCACACACATGCACGGGAGGGCGGGGGGTTGCACGCGCATGCACAGTGGGAGCATGGGGGTGCGGCGAGCCCTGCCCGTGCCCCATTTTTGGTCTCAGGAGGCTTTAATGAGGCCTGCAAGGGCCAAAATGGGGCACGGGGGGGGGGGTTGTATATGTAATTGTGGGGGGTCATGGATGCATGCATAGGGGGCAGGGCACACAGGGGGGTATCGTGCACGCATTGCAATATGGTATACGAGGACAAAAAGGTTAGCCATCACTGGCATAAGGTCTCCTGCTTGAGCAGGGGGTTGGGTTAGAAGACCTCTAAGGACCCTTCTAGCTCTATTCTGATTGACTGTTTTTTTTAATCAACTCTAAACAATGATTTAAGTGGCTCCTGTTTTTTCTACTTGCATTTTTACATGCTTTCGAACTGCTAGGGTGGCAGGGACAAGTAACGGGGGCTCACTCCATTACACGGCGCTAGGGATTCGAACTGCCGACTGCCACCACAAAGAAGGCTCTCCTTCTGGATCCTGACAGATGTCTCTCCTTAGGGGACAAGACCTACAACATTCCTTGCCTCCCCACTTTAGTGGGTCGGATAGATGTGACTGGCAAGAGATGGTCCCTTAATCTGATAAGGTAAAGGTTCCCCTCGCACATATGTGCTAGTCGTTCCCAACTCTAGGGGGCGGTGCTCATCTCCATTTCTTATCCGAAGAACCAGCGCTGTCCAAAGACGTCTCCGTGGTCATGTGGCCAGTATGACTAAACACCAAAGGCGCACGGAACGCTGTTACCTTCCCACCAAAGGTGGTTCCTATTTTTCTACTCGCATTTTTTTTTAACGTGCTTTCGAATTGCTAGGTTGGCAGAAGCTGGGACAAGTAACAGGAGCTCACTCCATTACACAGTGCGAGGGATTCGAACCACCGAACTGCCAATGTTCTGATCGACAAGCTCAGAGTCTTAGCCATTGAGCCACCTTAACCAGATAGCCATACATATATATGCTATGCATATTTTCCAGCATGGAGGTAAGAATGATACAAACAGCATTGAAATGTGGTGCAAACCTCACTCCTTTTCTACATATGCCCCGATGTTGCAGCCGGCCTCCGCAGGGCACTTCTTGTAGTATCATGCTGCCATGCTAGCAGCTATCATCATTCTAATAAAGCAAAAACACCCAGTAGAATACTACAGTGCACTGTCTTATAAATAAGTCCGCTCCCTTGTCTTAAGCCTGATAGTGTAATGATGAAAGGTCTCGTGCAAATCTTTCAGTCACAATCAATTTTGAACTCTATTCAGACATTAGACGAGGGATTAAAAGTCACCGGGGACGAGTGGAAATGAACCCTGTCCTCCTACGTTGAGCTGGTGATCTTTGATCAAGAAAAGCATCCCTACTTTCAGCAGTGATGTCCGTCACAAGAGGAGCTCATACAAGAGACCCCATCCTGAATTCCTTTGCACGCACAGTTTTACACACAAAGGCCTCCTTGGGTCAGGTGCTGAAGTTGAAAAAAAAAAGATGGCTTACAAGGTGAGACCTCAACCTGTGTGACTTTCAAAGGATTAGGATTATCACTGCTGTCCAAATCATGGCATTAACTCTATCTAATGCCTCAGTTCTCTCTCTGCCTGTCTCTGTTTGTCTGTCTGTCTCTCTGTTTGTCTGTCTGTCTCTCTATATATATGAATCTGTCTGTCTGTCTCCGTCTGTCTCTCTGACTCTGTTTCTCTGTCACTTTCTGTCTGCCTGTGTCTGTCTGTCTGTCTCTCTGTCTGTCTCTCTCTATCTCTGTTTCTCTGTCTGTCTGTGTGTCTCTGTCTCTCTCTGTATGTCTCTCTGTGTGTCTCTCTCTCTGCCTGTCTGTCTGTCTGTCTCTGTCTGTCTGTCTGTCTCTCTGTGTGTGTCTGTTTCTATGTCTCTGCTTTTAACTTCTGCAGGGGCAGTATCATTGATGAAATGATGTAGTTCTGATACACATCCACGATCACAACAATTAAATTTTTTTGCTCCCATTTTTCATATCATCCTAACCTGTCTGGTAAGTGGTGGGAAATAAGGGAAGCATTTGCTACAAGGCTCAATTTCCTCGAGCTTGTTTAGACATTGGTTAGAAATGTATCTTACAACACAATAAAATTCACATTTCAGTAGATTGCTATGAATAGATTTTTCCATTTCACAATGTTTAATCCCTTCTTAATTGAGCAGAGCATTAATAGAACTTAATTGGTAACAAAGTTGTATTCTATTTGCCAAACCACTCTCTTCCCAACCCACATCCTCAACTTTTTGATAAAGTGCTGAGATATCTTTCTTGTTCGTTTGTTTGTTTATTTGCCAGGAGATGGTACATATATGTGTTTGCTGCTCCTTTATTTTTCCCATCTAATTTCCACAGTACTGTGTTTCCCTGAAAATAAAACAGGATCTTATTTTCTTTTGACCCCCGAAATAAGCACTTGATCTTATTTTCAGGGAGGTCTTATTATTTTTGAGGTGCAGGAGACAGTGAGTGTAGTCACCTGTGGCTGCTGCTGTGTTGCAATATTTTTGGGGAGGGCTTATTTTCATGGGGGGGGGGATTATTTTAGCGCATGTGCTCAAAAACCTGATTGGGCTTATTATCCGGGGAGGTCTTATTTTGGGGAAAACAGGGTACCTTGATGGGATTTGTGGAAAAGTAGTATATAAATATTGTTAATAAATAAAAAATATAATCTAGAATGGCAACAAAATTCTTATACTCCTACATTTGTTCGACGGTAAAGTCTATAGCAGTGTTTCTCAACCTTGGCGACTTTAAGTCCTGTGGACTTCAACTCCCAGAATCCCCCAGCCATCACAGGACTTAAAGTCGCCAAGGTTGAGAAACACTGGTCTATAGACTCAGCACCACAGAAAAGGCTTCCCACCCCCTCTAGATTTTAAATTATTCAGTAAACTGAATGCTATACCCAAGTATCGCTAAAGGGCAGCTTGCAATGGTGTTTTTTTTTTAAGTTAAAAGCAGCATCAAAAAATATGGGTTTTCAAGCAAAATATCATCAGGTTCCCATACCTAGACCCTGTTAAATGATGTATTTACTAATGGGTGGGGGGAAAGCATTGATTGAGGTCTCCTAATAATTGTTCCAGATTATTTCATACCAGCAAAACAACTTTTTTCAGTGCAATCTATTCATTCATTCAAATGCCAATTACTGTCTGATGGAGAAATGTAAAAACTGCACACACATGTGGACCGGTCCTTAAAATATGCCAGCAGAAGATTATGGATGTTTTGGCAAAACACAGAACTTACTTTGTTGATGCTTCCAAAAATCCCTTTAGAACTATAAAAGCCCACAGAACAGCTGCCCACTGCCCCAGAGGACTCATCAGAAAGCCATAATCCAAATCTTCTCATCTTTTATTTCGTTCTAGTCTCAAAAGCCTTTGGCTTCAACTGGGGCTTCGTTCCAATCTGCCTATACAGACAAACACAGTCCGAATATCAACAAGAAGAACACGTCTCAACAGGATCTTTTTGGAGCCACGCTGCTCAAGGCAAATTTCGAATGAAATCCTACGGATTTTAATTTCTTTATGGATGCTGCATCTGGTTTCCGCATGTATGGTAACAAATGGGAGCTATGTAGTAGTAGATGATGTGCTTCAGTGGGCATCTGTGATACTTTTCTGTGGCCAAAACCCTTTCGGCCTTCTAGAAGGCTGTCAAAACCTGTTGGGTTTTGTTGTGTTTTTTTTAACCCAGGGACTTGGACCACAGTGAGGAAGCTTGGGCTTGGTTATTGGGGCTCCCAAGGGGGGGTGAAGTTTTGGTTGTGTTTTATAGATTTGTGGTTTTTATAGTATGGCAGTCCATAATTGTGGGCTGTCCAGACTTGAGTTTTAAAATAAGGTAGCCACACAACTATTTTAAAAGAAAGAAAGAAAAAAAGAAAGAAAGAAAGAAAGAAAGAAAGAAAGGTGGAGGGTGGGGGGGAGGGAGGGAGGAAGGAAGGAAGGAAAGAAAGAGAGAAAGAAAGAGACAGACAGAAAGAAAGAAAGAAAGAAAGAGGGAGGGAGGGTGGGAGGGAGGGAGGGAGGAAGGAAAGAGAGAAAGAAAGAAAGAGAAAGAAAGAAAGAAAGAGAGAGAGAGAGAAAGAAAGAGACAGAAAAAAAGAAAGAGGGAGGGTGGGAGGGAGGGAGGAAGGAAGGAAAGAGAGAAAGAAAGAGAAAGAAAGAAAAAAGAGAGAAAGAAAGAAAGTTACAGAAAGAAAGAAAGAAAGAAGAAAAAGAAAGAAAGAAAGAAAGAAAGAAAGAAAGAAAGAAAGAAAGAAAGCAAGAAAGAAAGAAAGAAAGACAGAACACACATCCCAGGATTCGGTCCCAAAATTTAAGTTGGGTCAAATGACATCTTTCAATGTTGAAGCCAGAAAGGGATGGGGGAAATTTATGGAAAAGTTTTCCAGCTTTATTCATCACTGACTTAGTGTAGGCTCACTAGATGGTTGGTACATATGAGTCAGCCATAAAAGATCTGGAGTATAAACCCATAATTATATTCAGCATCCTCTTGGCTTCAAATGCCATGCTATCCAACATGCCAGTTGAAAGGGTTAGAGAAATCAGGTAGTAATCTGTTACCTAAATATTCCAAACTTTTTAAAAAAAAAACCAGTTATTTCTTCACTAATACTATGAGAAAAACTGGGCCTGCTAATCCCAGATGGCACAGCATATCCAGTCTTATTTTATATAGCTACCAGATCAGAAATGAATAGTTATTTGCCCTAATCAAAATGAATGTCACAGCACAGTTCTCTGATCTCACAACAGAAGGCAGAGATGTCCTGCCCATATCTAATTCGAGTGGCTTACAGGGCCAATTACGCTCACCCATTTTTTGACTAGATCAGAATAGAATGGAAACTCACCCAGCTAATGCCCGACCATTATCTATGCTTTCGTTTTCCTGGCTAGTCTAGATAAACCATTACGTGCCAGTCAAGCATATCTTATGCCCTCGTTTATTTATCGTCTATCGGGCGTGTCAGAAGCTGTAAGACAATCAAGTCTTGCCACTCTGGGTAGAACACAAAATCTGGAACAAAATGGCTATGTTGGAGGAGGAAAGGTAGAATATAATTGATCTGTGCATCTGGCAGTCTTTTGCAGGTTTAACCAGAGGCCATACTGGAGTCAATCAACCTTAGTAAATAGATTTAGGTTCGCTCTCTAGAAGTGCCCTTTGATTATGACGTTTGAAGCCAAAGTAATAAACAAGGCCTGTTCTAAAGACATCATATGATTTCCTGCCACTAACGTCCCTTGCAGGGATGTGTCCTGGGGGGGGGGGGGGGGGAAGGGACTCTTTATTTCAGAATAAATGAGGTCTTGCTCATGTTCTTCTTACATAATGCATTGGGATAATACTACTACTACATTTGGTAGGGTAGATATGTTCCAAGTCGTTTCTCTGACATAATGCTTCTCTGAAATAATGTTTATCTGACATAATATTAGGTGTGCCTTCTATATCAGGAAACCTGCCCTAATTTGGATGGCTGTTGGCATTTGGGAACACCTTAAAAATCTAGCCCTTTCCTGCAGGTTTTAGAATCAGGATATCAGTGCAACATACAGTAGTTTGATTAAGCATTTAAATTGAGTTCAGATTTTTCCTGGCATCTTTTATTGTTCAATTGTTTGCACGTCTGGTTTTGTTTTTAGAGCTTTGTTAGCTGCCTTAGAGTTCTTTGATTAAGATGGGTGGCTGTATAAATGTGTGCAATCAATCAATAATTTGCAGAATTGTCAGCGGAGTATCTTCGGTGTCTTTGTTTAGTTCCCTGCCAGAGTGGGGTCAGTGAGGACACAAATTGTTTATGTAAATCACTTTACACTGTGCAAAATGTAAATAACTTTACACTGTGCAAAATGGTAACATATATGGCTTGTGTGACGCTATCGTGCTGCTCACGGGTCTGTTTTGAAGTCATCAAGGCTTGCAAGATGTTTCATCTATGGTATGAACTTGCCTGAAGGACAATAATCTTTCTCTAAGAATCTTTAAAACTTAAAAAACAAGGCTTACTTGTGAGGCAGACCGAAAGCCTTATCTGAGATGGCAGATTCAGATTTGCAAACTGACTCACCCTTGTCACTGTTTACGTCCCTGGGCCCTCTCTCTAACGTCAAGTGGCAGTTTCAGAAAAAGAAGATGTTTTTATTTTGTGCTAGGGTGCCGGGGGGGGGGGGGGGTGAATCGACTTTTCTCATGATCCTGAATAGAGTCAGGAGAACTCTTGGTGACTAGAACACATAAATTCAACATTGCTGGAATTGGGGAGGTCTTGCTTAAGAAAAAGAACCAGGGGTGACATGATAGCAGTGTTCCAATATCTCAGGGACTGCCACAAAGAAGAGGGAGTCAAACTATTCTCCAAAGCACCTGAGGGTAGAAGAAGAAGCAATGGGTGGACAAAAACGCGCCTGACTAAACCGCGGTGACAAAACTGCGCCGACAAAACCGCGCCGACGAATGAGCGCTGAAGCACGCCGACAACAGCGCGCCGACAGAAGCGCGCTGTACCCTAACCCTAAAAATAACCCTAAACCTAACCCTAACCCTAAACCTTACCTTAACTTAAATCGCGCTTCTGTCGGCGCGCTGTTGTCGGCGCGCTTTTGACATCGCGGTTTTAGCGCCGCGGTTTTGTCGGCGCACTTTTGACATTCGCGCTTTTGTTGGGTCACGCCGTAAACCCCCACAACTTTAACCTTTAACCTCATCCCACTCCTAAGAAGTCTGTAAGGGGCATGCATAAGCGCACCAATATGCCTACTGTCCCTGTCCTAACAACCCCTTTTATTTGTATCCGTTTCATGCATTCATAATCTTGTATATACTTCTATCTATTATCCTATACATGCTTGACAAAACAAATAATAAATTAACCAGTGGAACAAGTTGCCTCCAGAAGTTGTGAATTCTCCAACACTGGGAGTTTTTAAGGAGAGATTAGACAACCATTTGTCTGAAGTGGTGTAGGGTTTCCTGCCTGAGCAGGGGGTTGGACTAGAAGACCCCCCAAGGTCCCTTCCAACTCTGTTATTCTACTCTATAGAAGTTGGTGTCAGAATATTTAAAATAAATGTTTAGTGTCAATCCATAATTTTCAACGTTATCTGTCTTTAATATCCAGGAAGAGGTCTGGTGATTATACCACATACAGAAATACTTTCCTCCAAACAGTACTTTGAAAGTGATACCATCTTAGATCAACAATTTGCCAGTGTCTCGCAGCTGTGCAAGAAGGTACGTATCATGGTTTTTTTAGAAATTGTGGGAGCTTCCACCAGAAGTAATAGCTTTCTATCTTTACCAACTCAGTGCTGTCCAAATGGATCGAACTGCTATGGCTGTACTAGACCATGATTAAAAACAAGTGGAATTGCAATCACAACAATGACCTGAATTTTTTGAGCATACCCTGTGCATGCACACACACACACACACACACACACACACACATACACACCCCAGGGGGGTATATATTACAAAAGTAAAGGGGTCCCTGATGATTTTATTCTGCTAATCGTTGGCAACTCTAGGAGGTGGTGCTCATTTCCATTTCAAGGCCTTTGAGCTGGCTCTGCCCAAGGACATTTTCTGTGGCCATGTGGCCAGCATGACACCGCAGAGCGCTGTTACCTTCCCAGTGAAGTGGTACCTATTCATCTACTCGCATTTGCATGCTTTCAAACTGCTAGGTTGGCAGGAGCTGGAGCAAGGAACAGGAGCTCATCCCGTCATGTGGTGCTCGGGTCTCGAACCTGGGCTGCCTGTTTTCCAGCCGACAAGCCCAGCATCTTTATTCCCCCAAGTTTTTTTTTTATATATATAAAAATGTCAAATCAATGCATGAGCAATGTGGCACCTGAGTGCCATATATTCCAATGCAAACAAAACTAGTCAAATTAAACATTATTATACATCCAATCAACATGTAAAATTCCCATAATACACATCTATATTTGGTTACAGTCTATCATTATTCAATTATTCCACCTATTTCTCATTATTACTTTCATTTTATCAAATAGAAATGTAATACATTGATATTCCCTTTATTTCGTTCTCCTACTCTAGCTTTTAATCATATTGTCCTACATTAAAAAAGCTTTTTCTTCCTTTCCTGTCTAACATCTAATCATGTCATCTGCCTACAAAAAGAGAAAGGAAGGAAGGAAGGAAGGAAGGAAGGAAGGAAGGAAGGAAGGAAGGAAGGAAGGAAGGAAGAAGAAGAAAGAAAGAAAGAAAGAAAGAAAGAAAGAAAGAAAGAAAGAAAGAAAGAAAGAAAGAAAGAAAGAAGAGGAATGGAGAGGGAGATATAGGAGAAGACAGTTCAAATCAAGAATCGAAAACTGGTATTGTCCATCCATAATCTCTTGCCTGCTTTATGCTTTAGTTGCTATGCTTTAAATAAAGAGGAGTAGAAGGGAAAACAAGTCAAAACAACAATAAAGAAAGAAAGAAAAAGAATCATCTACCCATCGTCCCTTGCCCGCTTCAATACTTCAGTTGCTATGCTTTTTTTTTTTACTGGACAAGCCCAGCATCTTAACCCTTGAGCCACCGCATTGCCTGTAAGTATAAACGGGATGGCCACAAATCAGTGGTGGGATTCAGCCAGTCCGCACCTATTCGGGAGAACCGGTTGTTAACTTTCTAAGCAGTTCGGAGAACCGGTTGATGGAAGAAATCTCCTTTTGTTTTTTTCCACTTTGCTGGGCTAATCCTGTAAGGAAGGCAGGAAGGAAACATTCTGGTGTTGCTTCTAGCCTCATCGTTATTGCCCTGCTTACAGAAACTGCCTCTCCGGTTAACCCTTATTACATTGTAACAGTTGATGCGAAACGCCCATTGACATGAGTGACGTTGAGTTGGCCACACCCACCCAGTCACATGACCACCGAGCCATGCCTACCCAACTGGCCATTAGGGCAGAAAACCCGTTGTTAAATTATTGGAATCCCACCACTGCCACGAATCCAAACTGAATCCAGCCTTCCTACCTAGTGCATTTTAGAAAATGTGCATTTGTGGCGAAGAAAGGGAAAGCGAAGAGATGAAAATGAAATTACCTTTAACGAAAACATAAATGGAGCTGTTGGAGTTTTTCCGGCTATTGCACTGATAGGTTCCCGTGTCTGCTGGTCTTGCCTGGGTAACATGCACTTCGTTGGTTTTGAAATTCTTTAACTTCCCGAAGGGGTCAGCACTGTTGAAGACCCAGGACACAGGGCCATCGTCGGTACAGGTCAGCTTAAATTCTTGCCTGCTGTTCACAACCAAAGTAGATCTCGATGGGGAAATGGAAGGGGCACCACCTACCCAAAAATAAATGATATGGTTAGTGTTGTGTTATTCTCCACTGGTTTATTTTTTAAAAGGTTGCAGATTTACTGTATGTACATTTAATCTCTTTACTGGTTTTCTTGATTGCTCCAATACAGGTAGCCCTCGATTTACGACCACAATTGAGGTCCACATTTATGTTGCTAAGTGAGTTTTGCCCCATTTGATGACCTTTCTTGCCACAATTGTTAAGTGGATCATTGCAGTTTTTCAGTTAGTAACAAAAGGTTGTGAAGCCGGGCTTCCCTATTAGCTTTGCATGTCAGAAGCTCCCAAAAAGTGATCATGTGGCCCTGGGACACAGCAACCGTCATAAATATGAGCCAATTACCAAGCATCTGAATTTACCAAGGAGATGCTGCAACAGTCATAAGTGTGAAAAACGGTCATAAGTCACTTTTTTCAGTGCCGTTGTAACTTTGAATGGTCGCTAAACACACTGTTGTAAGCAGCGCTGGGATTCAGCCAGTTCGGGCAAACCGGATATTAATTTTAATCTGGTGCGCCAGACCGGTAGTTGGAAGGACTGGCTGACCCCGCCTGCCCAGCCCTGCACCTCCCAGGAGTCCCCATGCAGCTGGTTCATATACCAGGTAAGTGCAGGATCTGTGCGGAGGTTCAGAGAGGGCGAAAGACGGGCTTATCGGAAGTACTGGAAACAAGCCCGTTTCCAGCCTCTGAAGCGCCTCCTGAGCCCAGGGGATGCCGTTTTCACCCTCCCAGAGGCCCGAGGAAAGCCTCCGGAGCCTGAGGAAGGCAAAAATTCCCCCCCCCCCGTGGTGCAGGAAACCAACTAGGCCACGCCCCCATGGCCACGCCCACCCAGCAACCAGGCAGAGAACCGATTGCTAAAAGTTTTCAATCCCACCCCTGGTTGTAAACCAAGGACTACCTATATTTTTATCCTACCTGCTACTTCTTTCAGCCCAAATTGGTCAGAATCTAACCAACCTGGGAAAAGCACTATGCCTTTATGTGACATACCATTACTGACATACCGTTATTTTCCTCATACAGATCTCTGAACTCCTTTCAGCACCTCAGCGGAATTCCAAATCACATGATCACTTTTATTATTAATCCCATTTACTCAATTAGAGGGAGCTTGTTTAACCTCTTCACCAATTTCAAAACATTTTGTTCTCTGTCTCTTATTCACCATTTTTTTTTACCCCGTGTGCAATAACTTTCAACTTCTTTTTTTTGAAGCAGTCATTTTCCTGTATAAATTTTTCTCATCCACAGAGCCTTCCATTTCATCACTCCGTCTAGCATCCTACTTTATAACTCAGTCATAAAATAGGATGCTATAATATCATTTCTATAGCCTTTTTTCATTCCCCTGCTTTCCATTCAACAAGAGAATAATCTATCATCTAATGTTGTTGTACAGGATTCTGGTCCTGCTTTCACTTTCATTTCTTTCCCCCTTTTTTATCTGTTATGTTTCTTTCTCTTTCCCATTCTCTTAAACAATTAAGAAAATGGTGTGTCAAGTTCCAAAAAACAACAAAAACACATTGTGATTCTTCCAACCCTGATTTTTTTCAAAAATTGTTCCTCACCTAGATAGACTACTTTCAAAGTAAAGCATTCTGTCACCCTCATAAAGCCTTTGGGAACTATTAGGGAGGAGCCATCTTCATCCCTATTCTCTCACATCATCCTGGGAATCCAGACAACGTTCCATCACATATGTCTCATGCTGGAAACCTCTTAAGTATCGCTTTCATGAACACATCTTTCATCACAAACAATCAAATACATCATGGCTTTTATATACATTACTAGCTGATGACCTGGCGTTCCCTGGGTATTTATAGACATTGAAACTTTTATCTGACAGGGAGCTGTTTGTCTGACAGGGTCGTTTCTTCCCCCTACTCCCATCATCCTTGCCTTCTCCCTTCCCCCTCTCATGCGCTCCTTTCCCGCCCTGTTTACCATCCTGGCACATTGCCCCAAACCCATCAGGTGCTTCACCATTGGTTCACTGGAGGGAAAACGTCATGACTGGTTTTCCAGAGGAAATTGCAAAGGAACTGACATCACAAACAATTGCTGCTCTAGGACGCAGCACTTGCTCTCCTTAATGGGCCAGGCATTCCAGAGTTATGCTGAAACACACACACACAAAACCCATGGGTGTCTTACCCCCACAAACACACCATTTGTTTCCAGAGGGTAGGTCATCTGTGTACCAAGTTTGGTATATACAGTATATAACAAAGATATATGATATAAAGATTACATTGTTTGTCATGTGTAGAGGTAGTCCTCAACGTACGATCACAATGGAGTCTAACATTTCTGTTCCTAAGTGACGTCTGCAACAATATTCAAAACCTCACAACAGCAGGAAGAGGAAGCTAGGCCCAAGCCTCACTAGAAGTCCCTAATGAAATACACACTGGGGGAATCGAGTCGCTTTATAAATGGATCTTAGCTCATGTCCAATAAGTTGTTTGTCCAGCACAGACAGAACACGTCGATTAATTATTTCTTTCCAAAGCTGAATTTTCTCACGGTGGGTCTACAAATGGAATTGCAGAGACATTAACCCGGTCTCAGATGCATTCGTTTACCATCTTGGCAGGTCTTAAATGTACAGAGGTATTAAAAGGATGTCAGGTAAATATTTTGGATGGTGGGAAATCCAATGAAAGTAAATTACAGAAAGACTCAGAGGGAGGATCAGATTCTTAAAGAAATTTAATCAACCCAGTCAATAAAGAGCTTTTCAAATCAACAACCGAGTATGACAGCGTAATATTGATTGAATTTGGGAGGTCAGAATTTTAATTCCAGCACAGACATGAAATTCAAGAAGGCCCGTAATGTATCAGGTCCAAATGGAAAAATTCCCACTGCCAGAAAAAGATATTAACAGATCACAAGTAATGCCATTTCAGTGAGTTAACCAAAGTAATACCTGCTTAGTACTTGGACAAGAATCAGTCAAGAAATGCAGTGTGTTATTATTTAATGCTTGAAATGCAACATTAAGAAAACTAAGACCATGGCATCCAGCCCTCTCAATTCCTGGCAAATAGATGGGGAAGAAATGGAGGTAGTGACAGATTTTATTTTCCTGGGCTCCAAGATCACCGCAGATGGGGATTGCAGCCAAGAAATTAAAAGAGGCTTGCTCCTGGGGAGGAAGGCTATGGCAAATCTAGACAGCATACTAAAAAGCAGAGACATCACGCTGCCAACAAAAAATGCTTATAGTCAAGGCTATGGTTTTCCCAGTTGCAATGGATGGCTGTGAAAGTTGGACCATAAGAAAGGCTGAGTGCCAATGAATGGAGGCCTTTGAACTCTGGTGCTGGAGAAGACTCCTGCGAGTCCCTTGGAGTGCAAGGCGATCAAATTGGTCGGTCCTAGAGGAGATCAACCCTAACTGCTCTTTAGAAGGCCAGATCCTGAAGATGAAACTCAAGTACTTTGGCCACCTAATGAGAAGGAGAAAGGACTCACTGGAGAAGAGCCTCATGCTGGGAAAGATTGAGGGCAAAAAAAGAAGGGGATGACAGAGAATGAGGTGGCTGGATGGAGTCACTGAAGCAGTCGGCGTGAGCTTAAATGGACTCCAGAGGATGGTAGAGGACAGAAAGGCCTGGAGGATCATTGATGATAGGTCGGACACAACTTCACAACCAGCAACAACATTATTTAATGCATACAGTATTAGATAATAGAATAAGAAAAAAAAGATAGAAATATAGCTATTTAGGTCTGTAGACTAGACAGAGAAGTAGGAAAAAAAAACAAGAATCTTGAAGGAACGCAATGCCAGGTATATCATTCTAATTTTCATCATCAACATTAGTATGTCTATAAAAAAATTAAGACACTCTTTGATCTTGCTTGAAATACCATCTTCTAAGTAACAATATGGAAGTGCATTCTTCCAGGAATTTTTTTTTTCAACTTTCCATTCTATCCTACAATGCTTTTATTATCTTGAAATATGCATCAAGTCAGGCCCAACTTTTTCTCAATCGCCCAGGTACTTCCAGCTACTGTAACTGAGATAAATGCACCACAGCAATACATTAAAACAAAATTACTACAGTGTTTTGTAGTTTCAAGTTGGTGTCACTCAAGCATGCCTCTCGCTCTTGTAACTTCTGCATTAATATTACACTTCTTCTAAAGTTTTCTGAAATATGCCACTGGCTTCTCAATAAGCAGTTGTTCTCAACTTATAACAGTTCACTTACTGACCATTGAAAGTTACAATGGCTATTTCTGCTGATTGCAGTTCGGCAGTTCGATTCTCAGCAGCTCAAGGTTGGCTCAGCCTCCCATCCTTTTGAGGTCGGTAAAATGGGGAGCCAGATTGTTATCGACCATATACTGATTCTGTAAAACTGCTTAGAGAGAGCTGTAAAGCACTGTAAAGCAGTATATAATTCTATTGCTATTAAACATTTGGGTGCTTGGGAACGGGTTCACATTTATGACGGTTGCAGTGTCTCAGAGTCACACAATCCCCTTTTGCAACCTTCTGACGAGCAAAGTCAACGGGAAAACCAGGCTCACTTCATTATTACCCTGTTTCCCTGAAAATAAGACCTCCCTGGATAATAAGCCCAATCGAGCTTTTGAGCGCATGCGCTAAAATAAGCCCTCCCCAAAAATATTGCAACACAGCAGCAGCCACGAGGTGACCACGCTCGCCGCCTCCTGCACCTCAAAAATAATAAGACCTCCCCGAAAATAAGGCCAAGTGCTTATTTGGGGGGGGGGGTTGTCAAAAGAAAATAAGACCCTGTCTTATTTTCGGGAAAACACGGTAGTATTTCTAATTTAACAACTGCAGTGATTCACTTAACAACTGTGGCTAGAAAAAGTCGTAAAATGGGCCAAAAGCCACTTAGCAGATTTCTCACTTAGCAACATCAATTTTGGGCTCAGTTGTGGTGGTACATTGAGGACTGAGTACCTATACAAACTATTCAATTCCATTGGGTTTTTCGTATCTCTTGTATTGTTCACTAATTTAATCCCCCTCTTCGGTTTTATTTAATGGAGTCTGTTTTGTTTTGCTTTGCCCGGGAGAAGTTATAATAGTGTGTGCTTTGTCCTTAGAACATGCAAAGGCTAAAACAAAAGAAATAAATGTATGGATGAAACGCCACACTATTTTCTCCTATTTCTTCATATTATTATATCTGATGCTTTAAAAACTCACATGGAACCGGTGTCTTCTTTTTAATGCCTAATTTTCAAATCACATATTCCAAGGCTACTGTTTTGTCAATAACAGAGACTCTCCTCCAAGTTAAAGTATATTTCTAACAAGCTGCTCAATATAAACACATTCTCCTAGCAAGGCTGGTCTTTTGTGTCTGCTACTAATCATGAATGCATTTATATTGCTTAAGGGGGGAAAACAGCCAAAATAAATACTTTTAAATCACTTAAAGTAACTGTGAAAATTGCCCACTTGAAACAGATTTTTGCAATCTGTGATTTAACAGGAATAACCTATTTGCTAGGTATGCAACGTGCTACTTCAAGCAACTCCCAAAGAGCAGAAAGAAATTAATTCCTTGTTTACCCAGTTCTGAATTAGCAGGATTAGCCATCAGCAGACATGTGCTACAGGTAGTGCTCGACTTACAACAGTTCATTCAGTGATAATACCGCAAAGTTACACGGGCAGTGAAAAAAGTGACTTGTGGCCATTTTTTTTTTTACTCTTACGACCATTGTAACATCCCCATAAATCAGGTGAACAAAATTCAGATGCTCGGCAACTTGTTCATACTTATGACCATTAAGGGATGAAATCCATGTATGTTTGCTACTGGTTCGGTAGCAATGGGAGCAGGAGCGCGCATTCGCTTAGCTCGCACGCACTTCCTCTGGGCACGCGCAGGACCTTCCGCACATGTGCAAAGAATCAAAGTGACGTCCAAGTGGGTGGGCGGAGCCAGCTACTGAGCATGCCTACAGAGGTAAACGAACAGTGGGGGTGGAATCCGCTGTGCCACGCGATTTATATTAGCTAGAAAGCAGGAAATCCCGCTTTCTAGCTAATATAAATCGCGCGGCACAGCTGATCGTCAGAAAAGCCGGTTCGCCTAAACCGGTAGCATTTTTTTTACGACCGGTTTGGGCGAACAGCTGGCATCTTTTACTACCGGTTCGGGCGAACCGGTCTGAACCGGTAGCATTTCACCCTGTGACTGTTGCTGTGTCCCAAGATTACTTGATCCCCTTTTGTAACCTTTTGACAAGCAAAATCAATGGAGAAACCAGATCCAACGACCAACCGTGTCCGTTAAGAGCCGCAGTGATTCACTCAACAACTGTGGCAGGAGTGGTCATAAAATGGGGCAAAATGTACTCAACAAATGTCTCATGTAACAACAGAAATTTGGGGCTCCATTGTGGTCGTAAGTCGAGGACTTCCTGCACTAGTATTGAGTAGCTGGGGTAGGTTTGCTAGGATGGACATCTTCCATTGATTTAAAAGACTACATCATGCTTGGTGTAGCATGTTGACAAGTTACATTTCCGCTCACTGGATGCAATTTAAAGATGATTTGATAGTCACTGAATCAAATTGATTTTCCAAATTTTTAATGTGGATCAAATCATGTCTAAAATATCCCGTCGTTAGATGGCCTCATGTGCATTTGCAAAACGTTTTTTTCCCATCATATCTGAATTTAATCATTGTAATCACCTGAAACGAAAATCTAAATTGAAGTGATTATTTGCTGAGCCAAATCAATAATCTGAAATTGGGGCCCAATCTAATCAATGGTGAAAAAAGTAAACTTCTACATTTGGGCAACAAAAACCAAATGCACAATATATGTAGGTGGTACCTCGCTGAATAGTAGTAACTGTGAGAGAGATCATGGAGTCCTAGTGGACAATCACTTAAATATGAGCTAGAAGTGTGCTGAAGCTGCCACAAAAAAAAACCCAATACAGTCCTGGGCTGCATCAATAGACGGATAGAATCAAGACTGTGTAAAGTGTTAATTCCACTTTATAAAACTTTGGCAAAAACACACATACTGCATCCAGTTTTGGTCACCGCAAGGTAAAGATGCTGAGATTCTAGAAAGAGTACAGAGAAAAGCAAGAAAATTGATTAGGGGACTGGAGGCTAAAACATAAAGAACGGTTGCTGGAATTTATGAAACTCAAATACTTTGGCCACCTAATGAGAAGGAGGAAGGATTCACTGGAGAAGAGCCTCATGCTGGGAAAGATTGAGGGCAAAAGAAGAAGGGGACGACAGAGAATGAGGTGGCTGGACGGTGTCACTGAAGCAGTATGCGTGAGCTTAAATGAACTCCAGAGGATGGTAGAGGACAGGAAGGCCTAGAGGAACATTGTCCATGGGGTCATGATGGGTCAGACATGACTCCGCAACTAACAACAAAAGTTTAATGAAAAGAAGAACTAGGGGTGACACAACAGCAGTGTTCCAACATCTAAGGGGCTGCCACAAAGAAGAGGGAGTCAACCTGTTCTCCAAAGCACTTGAAGGCAAGACAAACAGCAATGGATGGAAGGAGATGACCAGCCTAGAACTAAGGAGAAATTTCCTAACAGTGAGAAAAATCAATTTGTTCTAACAACTTGCCTCCAGAAGTTTTAGGTGCTGCAATACTGGAAGTTTTTAACAAGAGATTGGACAACCATTGGTCTGAAATGGTATAGGGTTTCCTGCCTCAGCAGGGAGTTGGACTAGAAGACCTCCAAGATCCCTTCTAACTGTTATTCTGTGCATGATACAGAGGTGTGAACAAATTGTTCAATTGTGATGGAGCAAGAGACATACCAGAGAAATATTCATATACACAATAATGCTACTAGTAGGAGTGGGGTTACAGCTAAACCAATGACATCTAAATCCAGAATAGATTTCCTCACTCACAACTAACTCGGAGTGTTGTCTTTCCAGATAGCAAGAAGAAAGGGAAGATCATCAGAATTTACAAAGGTATATTAAGGCTGGGAATGAGCTATGAACCGCCTTGACCTGTTTCCAAAAATAATGTCCAAATTTAGATCCAACACTAAAATGAACTGAGTACAGCCCAGCATTTGTTCTCATACTTCCAAGAACTTGGAGCTGACCAAAAATTAAGCCATCAACACTTTGGCTCTTCTTAAAAGAAAAAAGAAAGAAAAGAAAAGAATAAACTCTTTGAGCCCATAGTACATAATACCTGCAGAAAAGTTGCCCAAAATGAATAACTTGAACCCGACCAAACTACAATATATGCAAAATCACTGTAACATTTGCTGCAATTTTTCTAAATGTTTATTTTATTTTATTTTTAATACAAACATACCATCTTTCATTAAACAGTCCAGGTACAAATATTTTGTGCAATAACAGTTAAATTTATAGCCATATTCATGATTTTATCTATTAAGTTCAGGGGTCTCCAAATTTGGGAACTTTAAGACTTGTGGACTTCAACTCCTAGAATTCCCCAGCCAGCTGGGAGTTGAAGTCCACAAGTCTTAAAGTTCCCAAGTTTGGAGACCAGCATGGCTGCCTAGGGAATTCTGGGAGTTAAAGTCCACAAGTCTTAAAGTTCCCAAGTTTGGAGACCAGCATGGCTGCCTAGGGAATTCTGGGAGTTAAAGTCCACAAGTCTTTAAGTTCCCATGTTTGGAGACCAGCATGGCTGATTGGGGAATTCTGGGAGTTAAAGTTCACAAGACTTAAAGTTCCCAAGTTTGGAGACCCCTGCTTAAGTTAATACTAATACATAACATAATATTATAACAATCCCCTTCCTAACTTATTTAACTTTATTAATACAATTTCCCTATTTCACTCCTCTGCTTTCATTTCTAATTTTCATATTTATTCTCTAATCATTGATAAAAATAGCTCCCATATACTATAGTAGTCAGGTTCTTCCTTTTCTTTAATTGCAAGTATTAATCTATTCATTTCTGCATGTTCTAAGATTTTCTTAAACACGTTCTCATCCATAGGGATCTCTTCACTTTTCCAATTTTGTGCAAATACAATTCTAGCTGCAGTTATTACATGGATAATCAGATGTACAATACAATAGCAGAGTTAGAAAGGACCTTGGAGGTCTTCTAGTCCAACCCCCTGCCTAGGCAGGAAACCTTATACCATTTCAGACAAATGGCTATCCAGTATCTTCTTAGAGACTTCCAGTGTTGGGGCATTCACAACTTCTGGAGACAAGCTGTTCCACTAATTGTTCTAACTGTCAGGAAATTTCTCTTCAGTTCTAAGTTGCTTCTCTCCTTGATCAGTTTCTACCCATTGCTTCTATTTCCAAATATACAAATGTTGGAAATATCGTCGGATATTGGGATCATATTATCATATGTGGTGGACATATGTAGAAGCTAAAAAATATTGGACAAAAATCCGCATGTGGTTGGAGAAGATGATACAACAACATATTGACTTTAAACCAGAATTATTTTTGTTGGGGACTTTACCGGAATTGTATAGTAAAGAAAATGTATATTTGATTAACATTTGTTGCAACTGTGATTGAGACACTATTTCTTTAAAAAGTATGGGTTCTATTGCATCGTAGAATTAAAACACACTCCATCTCTGATGGGGCTAAGGTAGCAGGTCATAAATGCATGCACACTTCTGCCTTGTAAATATAGCCATCTATCAGTCAAATAACATGGGGACTAAATTAACTCCTGAATGCCACATCTTGGCATAGTTTTCATTTCCTCTGTAGCAGTGTTGCACCTGTGCTGCATTTTGCACACGGCTAGCCAAACACAATGTTATCAGTGAGTGATTATCACCCATATTTCTCTTTCCAAAGATCCAAAGATCTGGGCTTTGATAATCCTTCAAACATTCTCCATCCTGATGCAGGGGTACAACAAAGAGCACCATACCTCTTCACTGTTTATTGGAACATACTCTACAATGCCTTCCCCAGGAACAAACCACACTGTTGCTACAGTAAATAAATCAGGTAAATTATCCTTCACAGCTACTGTTCCTAACTATCCGAACATTTGCAGATCAATAGTGCTTTCTTTGGCAATTCTTAAGCAGGAAGAAGATAAAGAGATGGGCATCAACAAAAGCTCTCTTGTTTACCAAATGGGGATGTTTACACCATTTGTGAAGGTAATGTGATCATAAGTTAGTTCTTTTAATGAATCCCTTTATCTTTAAAGCCCCCCCCAAAAAAAATTCCATATAGCAAACTACAAGGAGCTGAAGAGAGAAATGGGAAATTGCCATGCTTTAGAAATTGTTGATTTTGCCGACGAAGCTAAATAAAAAATGAAGACAACCTAAAGTGAAATCATCTTTTTTTTTGAGATCTTTTTCAGCTCTCCTAATGTGTTGGATTAAAGTTCTAAACATGCTAAAGGTCTAAGAACCAAGATGTTTGATTGATGTGCCAGTCAAACCTTGCCTTTGGTATCTTGCCTAGTCCCATATTTATTTTGAGTATAGTCAATCCATCTTCTCCACTCCAGTTTATATCTCTCGTTTGAGTGGTCCTTGAGATATGCAGATATTTTAGCCATCTCAGCTAGGTTTGTTACTTTCAGTGTCCATTCTTGAATAGTAGGCAAATCTTCCTTCTTCCAGTATTGCGCCACCAACAGTCTAGCTGCGGTTATTAAATGCAAAATCGGGTTAATCTCTACAACTGTACAATCAGTAATTATACCTAACAAAAATAACTGAGGGGTAAACTTTATCCTTTTTTTACAGTACATTTTGCATAATCCACCATATTTTTATCCAAAATGCTTTAACCTTTTTACAAGTCCACCATATATGAAAGTAAGTAGCATCAGCACAATCACATCTCCAGCATTTAGGTTGTAAATTCGGATATCTTCCTTAGATGGATGGTGCTGTAAAAGTTTTTCCATGCAAACATGAACATCGAGAGGTAAGAACAGGATGCAGGCAGGAACAAGCAGAGGTAAAAGGGTTACGTAGCAAAAAATGCTACAGAACAGAAGGAGGAGGAAGGACAAAATGATAGGAGCTGCGGTCTCAGTCCTTCAGACTGGCTCTGATGAAAACAGCTGTCCAAAGTCATGGACACTCTATAAATGAAGTAAAACTCCAAGTAACTAATTAACGAACTAATAAGAGAACTGATTTTACCATGTCTTGGAGATTCTCCATCATCCAGGTCACGGCTGTCCCAAAGATGCTTTTTGAAAAGGCAAGTGGACTTCATTTTTCCTTGAAGACGTTTCACTTCTTATCCAAAAAGCTTCTTCAGTTCTTCGTTAAAGCTTCTTCAGCTCCTTGGATGAGAAGCGAAACGTCTTCAAGGAAAAACGAAGCCCAGTTGCCTTTTGAAATAGCACTTTGTGACTTTATTACGTCATCAGCTGAGATGACCTATTATACCCGTGATGGGCAGCCTATGGCACGCATGCCAGAGGTGGCATGCAGAGACCTCTCTGTGGGCATGCGTGCCGTTGCCAGCTGGTCCATTGGATTCTGGCACGCTGGGCAGCTGGTCTTCGCGGGTGCTGGAGCGCCAGAAAACTAGCCAAAAAAAGTCCTGAAAACATCCTGAAAAATGACCCAAAAACAGACAGTTTTTGGAACTGTTTTCAGGCTGTTTTTCGGGCTGTTTTTAGCCAGTTTCCAAGGTCTTTTTTAGGCCAAAACTGGCACAAAAGCAACCTGAAAAGAGCCCCCAAAATGGCCAAAAAACAGGCATGTGCACGCCTGCCAGCTTGTGTTAGAGTTTCCAGCGCTCTAGCATGGGCCATTACATCAGCATACATGCATGAACCGATGTGGGCATTCAGTGCCGAAAAGGTTCGCCATCCTTGACCTATACAGTAATACATAATGTAGATACTAGTTCAGAGTATTTCTGCTAAACACAAAACCTCCCATCTGTGAAGAAGGAACAGATTTCAGACTGATCACTGTGGCCTTAGATTTCATTGTATCAATCTCCACCTCTCCACATTTTGAAAGCATGCCACCACATTTGCACAGTTGAAAAGTTTTTTTTTAAAAAAAAACTGCAGATAGTTAATAAACATGACACTGATGGACGCCTAGGAATCCTTTGTGTCCTACAATTAGTTCAGCATCTCTTAAACTGTATAAAATAGCTGCATGTGATTTGATCAATGTAAGGGACATTCAGACATTGTGTGATAAAAATATCAATAGCACTTAAGACTTATATACCGCTTCACAATATGTTGCAGCCCACTCTAAGCGGTTTATAGAGTCAGCCTATTGCCCCCAACAATCTGGTTTCTCATTTTACCCATCTCAGAAGGATGGAAGGCTGAGTCAACCTTGAACCTGGTGAGATTCGAACTGCCAAATTACAGGCAGCTGGCAGTCAGCAAAAGTAGCCTGCAGTACCGCATTCTAACCACTGCACCACCAAAGCTCATAATATAAAAGTTCTAACCTGGTACATTTAAAAACAAGGATGCAGCCACTGGCCTCACACTTGGTACCGTATTACACAGCTGTTTGCTGCAATTATATGATAACATCTGGTTGAAAATTTTGTTTATCTTAATGAGAGGGGCTGTGGGCTGGCATGAAACCAAAGCTTCGTTTTACGCAAAGAAGCCAAAATTTAGAAATGCCGATTTGTTGCAGAGATAACTTAATGAACGTTGTGTATTTAACACTGTGTGCCACTTTGTTCTCTTGTGTTTTTAATGGAGTGCAGGGCAGGCTATGTCTGCCACTTGCAAATGATCGTTTAATTTTCATACTGGGGGTTTAATATGATGACTTCATTGAAATCTGTCTTGAGAACGTCAGGACCAAAAGTGGCAAATGGCTAAATAATCCCAGATCAATAGAATGAAAAACCAACTGGAAAATTGCTTCGTATTTTGCTTAAGCTGAAGAATTGTATTAAAGGCACATTACAAACGAAGGCAAAAATATGTGTCCCAGGATAATGCGGCAAGAACCCATCTGGGTCATAGGAGAACAAGCCCCGATCAGGACAGGATTCAGTAGAGTATCTGCATTTAAAAGAAAAAGCCCACTCTTTTGAAGACAGAAAAGTCCACATTTTGGACAGAGATGATGGCTGGTTTGAAACAGGGATCCAAGAGGCCATCTATGTCAAAATTGAACAGCCCTCTCTCAACAGAGGGGGAGGGATACAACATCATAGCAATAGCAATAGCAGTTAGACATATACAGCCCTCTCTAAGCGGTTTACAGAATCAGCATATCACCCCCACAGTCTGGGTCCTCATTTCACCCACCTCGGAAGGATGGAAGGCTGAGTCAACCTTGAGCCGGTGAGATTAGAACTGCTGAACTGCAGATAACAGTCAGCTGAAGTGGCCTGCAGTACTGCACCCTAACCACTGTGCCATCTCGGCTCTTTTTCATCTATCTTCATTCTACAACACAATCCTTTCCACAGTTCCAAGGAGGCTCCACACACATTTGCACCACTCAGGTGACTCTGAGGACACAGATAAACTTCCAAGTGGCCTCAACGACTCTCTCAAAGGATGCAAATGACCAGCTGTCTGCAAGGAGTATAAATCCTTCCATTCCCCAGCATCCTTTCAGAGCCGAAAAAGCTTCTTGGATGAGAAGCGAAACGTCTTCAAAGAAAAACAAGGAAGTCCAGTTGCCTCTTGAAAAAAAGCACCTTTGGGACCAACAATCCTGGTCGGTCACTGGGACCAGAGGTTTACTCTTCCGAGCTTTCAGGCTCATGCTGGAGCCCATCCTCCGAAAACCTCTCTCTCTTAGACCGTGTGCTTTGAGCTATTATATGTGTCGTATTTATGTGGTGCCTTCCTATTGATGAATGGTGTGTTGATGGCTGGCAATTGGCGGTTGTTTCCTTGTGCTGCCAATTCCTCAGGCCCTAAGCACCTGATAAGCTGGGAGTAAATCAGCACTCCTGTTGACGGACAAGGCGGTCGTTTCCCAGGCTTCAATCATTTCTCTGGCTATTTTTGTACCTGCTCGGCCAACAATCTCATTAGTTGTGAAGATGAATGCATGTCCTTGTTCATTGCAATGGGAGGCGACCAATGAGTTTGAGTTCCTTTGTCTGATCGCTCGCTTGTGTCTTTGTAGCTTCCTCCCCATCTGTCCTACATAGTCACAGGGACAATCCATGCAGGGAATCTGGTAGATCACAGGGAGTCCGCAACTTGCAACAGTTCATTTCATGACCATTCAAAGTTACAATGGCACTGGAAAAAGAGACTTATGACCATTTTTCACACTTACGACTATCACAGCATCCCCTTTGTCATGTGATCAAAATTAGGATGCTTGGCAATCGGTTGATATTTATGACAGTTGCCGTGTCCGGGGATCATGCAATCCCCTTTTGTGACTTTCTGATAAGCAAAGTCAATGGGAAAGACAGAGTCATTTAACAGCGGTGCTACTAATTTAACAACTGCAGTGATTCCCTTAACAGCGGTGGCAAAGTAGGTCATAAAATGGGGTAAAACTCACTTAACAAATGTCTCACTTAGCAACATATATACACATGGTCTCCTGCTTGAGTAGGGGGTTGGACTAGAAGACCTCCAAGATCCCTTTCATCTCTATTCTGATTGAGTGATTTACAGCTGGAGGAGAGGGGAGGG
Source organism: Thamnophis elegans (assembly GCF_009769535.1). NCBI lineage: Eukaryota > Metazoa > Chordata > Lepidosauria > Squamata > Natricidae > Thamnophis > Thamnophis elegans. The sequence goes on from NC_045549.1 coordinate 66,604,777, forward strand.
GAGGAGAGAGAAGGGAAGAACAGAGTTGGAAGGGACCTTGGAGGTCTTCTAGTCCAACCCTCTGCTTAGGCAGGAAAACCCTACACCACTTCAGACAAATGGTTATCCAACATCTTCTTAAAAACTTCCAGTGTTGGAGCATTCACAACTTCTGGAGGTAAGTTGTTCCACTGATTAATTGTTCTAACTGTCAGGAAATTTCTACTTAGTTCTCAGTTGCTTCTCTCCTTGATTAGTTTCCATCCAGTGCTTCTTGTCCTGCCCTCAGATGCTCTGGAGAATAGCTTGACTCCCTCTTCTTTGTGGCAACCCCTGAGGAAGATTGCTATCATGTCACCCCTAGTCCTTCTCTTCATTAAACTAGACATACCCAATTCTAGCAAAATTAAAAGAAAAGAAAACCCTAATCTGTTTTAGAAAGCAGCCTGAACTTCTATGCAGGCAGTATCTATATATAGGTTTTCTATATTTAAATATATATTATAAAAATAATTCTGTTATTCTCAATAATTCTCAAGTAATTAAAGTAGAACAAATAAAATAGGCCAGACTGCACACTATTGCAAAGAGTCCAATAAGCAAATATATTGGGCCCTTTTGCTTTTTTCCCCATTTATTATAATCTTCACTGGACATTTTGATTAACATTTCTTTATTCCTTACCCTTTTCTTAGGAAGTCCTTTTTTTAAAAAAAAAAAATGTGGCTTTTATTTATTTCAGTGAATGCACCAGGTGGAAATGAAGTGAAATTTGTTACATTTCTATAAGAAACCTGGAATCCACACAGCATTTTGCCAGCCATTTGAATCCCAACCTCTTAAAAAAAACATGAAACCCAAAACGAAATACGGCTTTTTAAGTAATATGAATGCTAATTATTGAAAGGGCTGGCAGCAATTTAATCGAGATATTGGAAGTTTCATTAAAGATATTCTGATAGTCTCCTAGATAATGCCTTTATAAGAAGGAAAAATAGCAATAACTATGTAATTATTCTACTGTTGCTATTTTGCTATCTCTTGGATTTTTTTCCCCGCCTTCCTATGGCAGTATCTCATTTTGAGAAAAACGGGACAATGAATAATACATGCAGATTAAAATAATCTACACAGCTAAATTGGGGACAAAAGAATGCTAATATTGGATCCCAAGTGAAATTGACAATGGGTGGCCTCGGAGGCAGCAACGATATCGCTGAGGCTTTCATGGCACTAAAAATTCAGAAGTGGGAGAGCTATTAAGGGCTGAACGGTGCTTGAGTTTCAATTCCTGGCAAAGCGCAGGGGGGCATGAACGTAAGACCTGTCTGTAGCACCTGAAAGCTGAGCATAGGCCTCGCTGGGAAAAGGATACAGCTGCTCGAAACAGCTGTACACAGGTGCTGTGTCGGTGTTGCTGCACATTTCGAAGCGCTGCACTGGAAGCTCTCCCAAAGCACTTCATGGACCCAGGGTCTTTCTAGAGATGTAGTCTTCACATCTGAGATATCTGAGGAACCCTTCTTAACATTTAAAAAAAATCAGTGAGGGGCAATAGAATGGGATGGGGAATAGAGTGGAGCAGAGCAGAACAGGATATAGAATGGAAAATAGAGCAGAGAACAACAGAACAGAACAGAATAGAATATAGAATGGAAAATAGAGCAGAGCAGAGCACAACAGAACAGAACAGAATAGAATATAGAATGGAAAATAGAGCAGAGCACAACAGAACAGAACAGTATAGAATATAGAATGGAAAATAGAGCAGAGCACAACAGAACAGAATAGAATATAGAATGGAAAATAGTGTGGAGCGGAGTGGAAAATAGAGTAGAGTAGAGTAGAGTAGAGTAGAGTAGAGTAGAGTAGAGTAGAGTAGAGTAGAGTAGAATCCCGAAAGAAGAAGCCAATCTACAAGAAATCCAAAACTACAGACCAATTTCACTATTGAATTCCAATTATAAAATATTTGCAGCAATTATGGCAGGAAGAATTAAACAAGTTTTAAATGAATGAATACACCCAGACCAAAAGGGATTTTTACCCCACAGACACATTAAAAATAATACGAGAGTCATCCTAGACATAATAGAATATTATAAGGTGCATCCAGAAAAGCAAATGGTACTGGTTTTCCTTGACGCACAAAAAGCATTCGACAATATAATTTTGGAAAATTATAACAACACAACAAGATAGGATGAAATTCGGAGAAAAATTTACAAAAATGATAGAAAAACTTTATAACACCCAGACAGCCAAAGTTCTGATGAACGGAGAATTAACAGAGAAGATTGAAATAAAAAAGGGAGTTAGACAGGGATGCCCGCTCTCTCCTTTGCTGTTTATACTAACTCTGGAAATATTATTAAATGAAATTAGGAAGGACCAGGGAATAAAAGGTTTAAGTCTTAAAAATGAAGAATATAAGACCCAAGCCTATGCTGATGAGTTAGTATTTGTTTTAGAGGATCCACTAGAATCCAGTCCGAAATTAATTAAAAAATTAGAAGAATATTGCAAAGTGGCAGGATTAAAAATTAATAAAAGCAAAACAAAAATGATAACTAAGAATATGACAAAAAAGCAAGAAGAGGAATTGGAATTAGTAACTAAAATGCAAATAACTAAGGAAGTGAAATACTTGGGGATCTGGGTGTCGGCAAAATGTTCTACAATTAAAGATGACAATTATAATAAACTAGTGACATAAATAAAGATTTAGAAAGCTGGAAAAATATTCAGCTATCACTAATGGGACATATAGCCACAGTAAAAATCAATATTTTACCAAGAATTTTATTTTTGTTGCAAGCCGCACCTATTAATCCGGATAGAACTTTCTTTTGGGAATTAAACAAAATAACCGATAGGTTCATCTGGAAAGGACGAAAAGCGAGGATTAAACTAAAGTCAATGCAAGATAGCAAGCAGAGAGGAGGCATAGCACTACCAAATTGGGAGTTATACGCATTAGCATTAACAACAACATGGGTGAAGGACTGGATAGAGTTAAAGAATAAAAGAATCTTGACTTTAGAAGGCCATGATCTGCAAGCAGGTTGGCATACATTTTTCTATGGGATGATAAAAAATAAAACGCACAAATACTTTCAAAAACATCTAATTAGAAACGGATTATTGCAAAACTGGCTCAATTTTTTTTAAAAAAAACCACTATGTGAAAATCCCGAATTGGTTATCCCCGACAGAAAGGACGACACACCCAAATTTTACAGATATGAATAAAATGTTAAGATACAGAGACTTAATTAACGGACAGGGAAATTTTAAAACAATTGAAGAATTGGCAGAACAAAACATGAAAGTTGACTGGCTAACCTACTTGCAAATCAAAACTAAACACAACAATGATACTAAATTATATGGCATCGAAATGGAACCACATGAATTAGATAAAATAATCCAAAGCTCAGAAAGAAAGATGATAGGGAGAATGTAAAAATTTCTCTTGAAGTATAAAATGGAAGAGGAAATTGTGAAAGAACAAATGGTAAAATGGGCACAGAACTTTGGCTACAATATTGAACTAGATAAATGGGAAAAAATTGGGGGGACAAATTTAAAAATGACACTAGCGGTTGTATACAAGGAAAACCAGTACAAAATGTTTTACAGATGGTACCTGGCACCAGTAAGGTGAGCAAAAATCTCAGCAAATACCTCCCCAAAATGTTGGAAATGTGAATCAATACACGGAACATATTATCACTTATGGTGGACTTGTGAGGAGGCTAAAAAGTATTAGAAAAGTATTAAGATAGGCTAGAGTCAATAACAGGAGTCAAAATAGATTGGAAACCAGAAGTTTTTCTATTAGGAATAATGACTGTGAAATATAAAAAAGAAATCCAGTATTTAATTTTACACATAATTATGGTGGCGAGGATTGCCTTTGCTCAGAAATGGAAAAATAAATTAATACCAAGCAAAGATGAAAAATAAGAAAGGTTATGGACTATGCCGAAATCAGAGGTGGGTTCCTACCAGTTCGCACCTATTCGGCAGAACCGGTTCGTCAAATCTACCAAACCGGTTAGAAGAGGTTCCACCAGTGGACCCGGAAAGCAGGCCACACCTACAGAAGAGATTCCAACATTTTTTGAAACCCACCACTGGTCCTTGGATATGAGTATTCTACACTATCATGCTCATATTTATAAAACTCAGTGCCTCTGTGAACGGTAAGGATGACTACTGCGTTTGTGGTGCAATCAGAACATTCCGTGTGTTGAAGTTGTTTTAATGCAAACCAAAGATGCCTTTTAAAAAACAAGTTTACATCATATTCTTATGCATGCCAGTGCTGTGTGTGAGCTAATCTAAGGTGGTTCTGACAAGTGTCGTTGGCATCTTCATATCCGGTCACATGGGCGGCAAGCCACTCCCATCCGATCACATGAGCGGCAAGCCACTCCCACAAAGGAGGCCACACCCACAGAGTAGGTTCGAACAATTGTCGAAACCCACCACTGGCCGAAATGGACAAATTAACAAAAGAAATCCAGGGAAAAGTAGAAACAGAATATTACCAGATACGGGATAAATGTTATAGGTGGATGGAGGAAAGAAACAAGGATCAGTGAAGGAAGTCAATAAAACCCAAATATAGTAGTTAAGGAGAATTAATAAGCTGGCCATTCCCACCCTGACCATGCCCACTTTTGCCCCCTCAATGAAATTGAGTTTGACACTCCCGCTTTAGAAGTATATTTCCAACTGTCTTTCTGAAATATCAAACCACTTCAGTTCTTTCTACATTCAAGTGGCGCTTTTATTTATAGTAGGTCAACATAGTGTTAGCTTCAATTTCATTAGGTATTCACTAAAACATACACCCCGAGCAGGGATGCATAAAGTTACACAAGCAACTGAACTATATACAGGATTTAACATGGCCTCATGGTTATTATTTAGCTTAAGAGAACATTATTTTTTTCAGAGACCTATATTCAAATGGCAGGGACATTACAGAATGCATAATGCTTTTCTTCTGCTCTTATGCAATCTATTTTAGCAGATCTTGAAAAATAAATCTTTCGCAAAAAAAATAAAAATAAACTGTAATGTTTACAACCCAAACTGGAACATGGAATTTGGCGTAGCTTGTTTCGAGTTTTGAATGCCTAATTACTGAGAATTAAGCATGCCGAAGAACGAATCTGACTCCTTCAATATGAAAGCCTCTATGAACAGTTTAAGACTAATTGATAACATTTTAAAAAAAATAGGCCGTTGCAAATCAATTGATCAAAGTAAAAAAAAATCATTTGTTTGTGTTACAAAATAAATCTAACCTGTTTTTCACTGATCTTCTCACTGAAGGAACTAACAAAGCAGGTGATTTTGTGCCAATTATAAAGCACTTGATGGGACGCGTTGGCTCAGTGGCTAAGACGCTGAGCTTGTCGATCAGAAAGGTCGGCAGTTCGGCGGTTCAAATCCCTAGCGCCGTGTAATGGAGCGAGCTCCCGTTACTTGTCCCAGCTTCCGCCAACCTAGCAGTTCGAAAGCATGTAAAAATGCAAGTAGAAAAAGAGGAACCACCTTTAGTGGGGAGGTAACAGTGTTCCGTGTTCCTTCAGTGTTTAGTCATGCCGGCCACATGACCACAGAGACGTCTTCGGACAGCGCTGGCTCTTCGGCTTTGAAACGAAGATAAGCACCACCCCCTAGAGTCGCGAATGACTAGCACATATATCTGCAAGGGAAACCTTTACCTTATAAAGCACTTTCTTGCACAATGTACAGGAAGCATTTTTTTCACTCCTACTTTCCCTGCAACAGTAACAGCCAGAAAACTTTTCATATCTATGAAGACCCAAAGAAACACAATGAATTGAAATAGTATTTCAGCCAACCCCCGAGCACATTTCTGCGTGAGGAGTCTCTTCAACTGATCTGCTTTTGTCACATAAGTCAAAAGGCTCTACTCTTATTTTGGGAAACTGACAAGCCATTATTTCTGGAAACAGCAAAAATTGTTCATTCCCAACTTTGCTGCACATCTGCAAGCTACGACACTACTTCACACAATATATAGATTGTGGGCCATTTCCTAGACACAAAGTAGAATAAATCTGGAGATCTCCAGAGACGAGTAGCTTTCCTGAAGCACCAGGATCAAATGGGCCTTGAGACAGAATGTCAGCGACCAAAAGCAATTTCCAAGCTTGTATTTTTATGGAAATCCCAAATTACCTTCTCTGTCTTCCAGCGAAGACAGACACCCCCATTAATGTAACAGCCTCAATTAAGAACAAATAGCGCTCCTCTCTTCCTGTCTAAAAACCTTGGCCGGAAACAGAATCGTTCTGCTCCATTTGCCCAGAGTCTGCCAGGAATCCTGAAATCTGCAGATTTCTTTTTGTACAGGTTGTTTGGTGGGGTAAAAAAGCTTAATGAAGTACGGTGTTTCCTCTTTCGATTGCACAGTTGCACCTCACAGGGTGTTCTTTTTAACAGATTAACAGAGTTGGAAGGAGGGACCTTATAGGTCTGTGATGGCAAACCTTTGGCACAGGTGCCCTCACCTGCTGCTCTTCCGGGTTCCGGTGCGTATGCCGCATCGACATGCCCACCTGCCAGCTGCTTTCTTCCGGGTTCTGGTGCTCCGCCACATGGGGGGCCCCCACACCCCGTTTTCAGTCTGAATTGCCTCCTGCAACACCCTGCCAGCCAAACTGAGGCATGTAGGGCCATTTAGCAATAGCAATAGAGGTTAGACTTATATACCGCTTCATAGGCCTTTCAGGCCTCTCTAAGCAGTTTACAGAGAGTCAGCATATTGCCCCCAACAATCTGGGTCCTCATTTTACCCACCTCGGAAGGATGGAAGGCTGAGTCAACCCTGAGCTGGTGAGATTTGAACAGCCAAACTGCAGAACTGCAGTCAGCTGAAGTAGCCTGCAGTGCTGCATTTAACCACTGCGCCACCTCGGCTCTTTGGTGGGGGCACATCCCGTTTTCAGCTTCAATGGCTTCCTGCAGCATCCTGCCAGTCAAAGTGGGGTACGAGGAGCCGGGGGGGGGGGGTTGCAGAGAACTTAAGCTTATAGGGCCTAAATTGTGCAGATTAATACAAACGCGTGTTGAGTAAAATTGGGCTCTAGTTGCACATGTGGCAAATGTGCCCAAACTGTCCTCAGTGTAAGCAATTGCAAGAGATTGTGTGGAAATAAACAGAACACAATCACAAGCTGTCAAAGAGATAATGGCCTGAGTTCGTTGACCGCTTATCTCACGAACAGGAACTTGGTACAGGTGAAGAGAAAAGCTGAAAAGAAGCCTTTCAAAGCATTCAGAGAGATTTTGCCTTAATGAATCCCATTATAAACGAGGTTGGGAAGTTCCCATTACAGTTTCCAAAAGTTTGCATTCACCCCAGATTAATGGTAAAGATAATGAAAACTACGCAGTTTGTGCTTCCTTGAACCTTATCTACTAACATAAGGTTTATCAGCAAGGAATGCTGCTTGTGGCCTATGTGTTCTGAGCTAGGCTTCCCCAAAAAGCACGAGGCAGAATCTTGGTCCCGACAAAACCCCTTTTATTAAACGAACGTGAATTCCTCTCATTCACATTCAGCAAAGGCCTGGTAAACAGTCTTTCAAAGGTGAATTTATGACCACAGACTGTTGTGGCCCAGCAGGAGCCGTTGGAGCTGCAAACAGACTCCGACAGCGAGGGGCCCCATTAGTCGGCTCTGGAAGATGTGGAGGACCCTGGACAGGGTTCAGACTCCGAGCAGGGACCAGAGAGGCTGGTTGGTCACCACGAGGTGCCTGAGGCATGGAGCAGCGGTGAAAGCCAAAGGGAGTGTGCCCATGATGTCAAGCCCTGGAGCAGTGGTGAGGTTCAGAGGGAATTGGTCCCGGACGCTCGGCAGAGGCAGGCGGATAAACGCCGGCAGCAATTAAGGAGACAAAGGAGATAATTGGACCCAGGTAGTTGTGATTAGCCCCCCCCCCAGGAGAGTATATAAGGAGAGACTTTGGGAGGAGGCTGTTTGCAGGATTCAACTAATATACTAACGCTGGAGAAGCTCTCATGTATTTCTTATCTTGGAAGTCTGGGTTGCTGCCAAAGTCTTGTCGGTGTGTTAATTTACTGTGAATAAATTGTCTAGTAGTAATCTTATGTTGGAGTGCTTCACTGTACAGAGGAGGGGGTCAGAACAACAGACCTTATCTAGCTTGGAAAGCTGCCATCTAAATATTTTCCAAACGCAGTGCAGTGCAAGGAAAGACTTGGCACAGAATCTCTGAGATTCACGGACAGATCTTCACACTCCTGGAACAAAGGAACGAACGAACGAATTGTTTCCTGCAAAAGCCCACTCCCCTTTCGCTTTTCTTTTATTTCCTATTGGGAGGGGCCATTCACCGTCCACCTGTGGCTTGGTTTCCAAGTTGGCCCTTATTTCTTAGCTGTTCTTTTCTTCTGGCAGCTCTGTGCATGTGCACACTGGGAACAGGCTCCAGCAGTTCCTCTGCCTCACTGCAGTCTAGCTCCGAAGGCAGCTGAGAACTGCCAGACAGGCTTGGCCCCATCTCTGTCACCGATGCAGAGCCCTCGTCCGAGCCTTTGCCAGCCTCCAGGACTGGCCCATGTTCCTCCCCAACCTCCTCACTGTCTGACTCTGCTGCCAGCTCTGCTGGCCACTGGTGGGCCACAACACTATGTACAATACAGTCTACACCTGACTGTAGGATGTGTGGACTTATTTATTATTACTTAAGGAAATGAACGTATCTAATACTCTTTTTTCCTATTTTCCCCACAACAATGACCTTATGATAAGAGTTGGGATGAGAAAGAGCAATTGGCCAAAGTTATCCAGGCTGGTTTTTATGCCAAGGTTGAACTAGAATTCACGCTCTCCCAGTTCCTAGCTGGATGCTACAACATTACACCAGACTGCCTACAAACAAATTAACCAGTCCTGGCTGAAGAATTGTGGGAATTGAAGTTCACATGTCTTCAAATTTCCACTGACTGGGGAATCCCGGGATCTGGAAATTCACATTTCTTAAAGTTGCCCAAGGTTGAAAATCACTGATCTAGATCTCTTCCATCTTAGTAAAAGAAACAACAACATGATGTGACAGCAATTAGCTGATCTGAAAGGCATCCCATCTCCAATTTGTGAGCAATATCTTTGACAGCTATACGCAACCTGTAATCTGACATATCCATTTACAGAACTACTCTGACTAAATCAATCAATCTGATTCATCATTTGGAAATGATTGCCTCGTTTAATTATCCTTTAGGGTTGTTGTTTCTTTTTTTTTAAAAAAAAGTCAAATCATGTTGTGACTGGCACCATTCATGATAGTTATTGACACTCCCATGGGTTCCTCATGAGCCCACTTTCGTAATTTTATTCTGAAATAACGACAACTTGGGCAGGAGGGTAGTAGGCAGCACTTTTCGCGAAGAAATGTTCTTCGATTCATGCCCGAACAGATGGAAAATCTCAGAACCAGTTTGTTACATTAAAAGCAAAGCTTTATTCCACCTGTTACTAAGATGCAGACATTTCAAAAGCAGAAACCTTAAAAGAGACTGAGCGCGCTATTACAAGAAAAGCATTGATTTTTGTCAAGCCATGTAACAAAACCACAAAATTTCATTTCAATTGTGCAAGAGCAACAACAACCTATATTCTATCAAAGGTGTAAACTCCAGCAATTTTTTCGCCAATATTCTTTTCCCCCCCCCCAATTCCTATTTTCACATAAGTATGAAAACAGTATAGGTCCAAAATAACTATTATTCAGCTTTTGGCTGTTTATTTGTTTATTTGTATCTCGTCTTTTATTATTTTTACAGATAACTCAAGGTGGCAAAAATATCCAATACAACTTCCTCTTACTTTTCTCTCACAACAGCTCTGTGAGGTGGGTTGGACTAAGACAGGGGGTCAGCAAACTGCGGCTCTGGAGCTGCATGTGGCTCTTTCCTCCCTCTGCTGTGGCTCCATCACTGGTCGGCGCCACAATTTTGAAAGGAGCTTCCGTTGGGAGGGGAGAGAGAAGCACAGTGCGCCAGGAGAAGACTCTGTGGCAAGGGGAGGGTTTTCCAGTTGTCTCCACAATTGATAGGGCTTTCGGTTATGACAGGTAGAGGAAAAAGTATGCTGCACTAGGAGGAGACTCTATGGTGGGGGAACTGAACTTCCGGTCAGCTCCAGAGTTGAACAGGGGGCTTCCGGTTAGGAACTTTGTGGCTCCCGGTGTTTTCTTTTCTGTGAGAAACGGGTCCAAATGGCTCTTTAAGTGTTTAAGTTTGCTGACCCCTGGACTAAGAGAAAGGGATTGGACCAAAGTCACTCAAGTTGGCTTTTAAGGTGGCATTTGAACTCATGGTCTTCTCCTTTCTAGTCTGGTGTCTTAATCACTAGACCTGTGATGGCAAGCTTGTGGCACGCAAAGCCCTCTCTGCAGGCACGCGAGCCATCTCTCCAGCTCAGCTCCACTGTGCATGGGCACGCGCCTCCTGCCAACTAGCTGATTTTTAGGTCTCTGCCACGCATGCGTGGGAGGCGGGGCGCGTGCGGGAGATGTGCATGCATGTATGGGGGGAGCGCAGGGGGTGGTGCATCTCCCCTCCATGGCCCATTTGTAGTTCCAGAAAGCTGCAGGGAGGCCTGCTAGGCCCAAGATGGGGCGGGGGGGGGTCACATATGCATGTGCACATAGGGGGAGCACAGGGGTATCGCGCGTGGATGCGCAAGGGGCCACGTGTGGGGGTGTCACACATGCATTGTATTATGGGTACGGGTACACACGCGACAAAAAGGTTAGCCATCACTGCACTAGACTCAAATGGTTGGTTATAAAAAACTAAGTGCTTTTTAGATATGACAGTCAAACTCAAGTTTTATTCCTTCAGCTCTGTGCCTTTGTTTGTAATAGTATCAAGCGAGCTCTGAGAAACATCCGTTCTCAGTCACAAGTTGAAGTGCCAAGTTGCAATTTCTGCCCACAGGAAAGAAAAGGCCCAGCACATCCGAATACCTTTGTTATCTCTCCTTCCAAGCAGCACAAATCATCTGTCAGGTTTCCAAATAGAAATATTTAATAGAAAGGAAGAGGGGGGGAAAAAAACACCTTGAAGTTAACTAAGATGCAAAGCTAAATTCTTTTATCAGAGAACTCTAAATGCCTAATGAAATGTTAAAACTAAGCACAACGAAGAAACGATCCATTAATAAGTGTGCTCATCACAGCTTTATTGTTCAATAAACTTCAGATTTATGTATGAGATCAACGGAAGGACTCTGTCCTCCTGTCAAATAGCTCAAACAAAGGGTCAAGTGAAGAAACAGAATATTTTCTCCAGTCTCATCCGACCAAGTTCCTGTTGCATTCTAAACAATCACACAGCTTATCTTACAATCGAGAGGTGGAAACGCCAATCTTGTTTTTTAATGAAATAAATGTAATCAGTTATGTTCACGATCAGTTTCGGTTACTAAAATAATAAAATCGCCATATAAGTTGTTGCATTTGCACCTAAATAAAAGTTCTCTAAAAAATATTCTCTATCCTTCCTATTCGTGTACAAAGATTCACCACCACAACACTTTAGAAAAAGAAGAATAATTCCTTGGTGTTTTATCTTGCAACCATAATTTTGTGTAACCAGGGAGGATAAATCCACAATCGTTCTGAAGACTTGGATTCAAATCCTAACCACATTTATAAAACATTCCTATTGATTTCAGAAAAGTTAAAATCACAGAACCCAAGAGACTGAGCTTGTCGATCAGAAAGGTCGGCAGTTCGGAGGTTCGAATCCCCAGTACAGGTCTCCCACATGAGCAGGGGGTTGGATCAGATGACCTCCAAGGTTCCTTCCAACCCTGTTACTGTTACTAGAATAGGCAAGTGTCTTAAAAGCCATCCATCCATCTAATTTATTGATCACCCATCTTACTGCAGGGTAACTGTAGGAGACTTTAGTTAATTCCTACTCAGTATAACATTTCACAAAACATCCCTGTCAAATGATCATCCAGGCCTTGTTTGAAGACTTCTAGCAAAAGAGATCTCATCTGTACATGTGGTAGCATGGAATCAGGAGACTCCTTATGAGGTCCAGCGTCATCCTCAAACTCAGAGGTGGGATTCAGCCAATTCTGACCAGTTCTGGAGAACCGGTAGTGGAAATGTTGAGTAGTTTGAAGAACCGGTAAATACCATCTCTGGCTGGCCCTGCCCCCATCTATTCTCTGCCTCCCGAGTCCCAGCTGATCGGGAGGGAATGGGGATTTTGCAGTATCCTTCCCCTGGAGTGGGGAGGGAATGGAGATTTTACTGTATCCTTCTCCTGCCATGCCCACCAAGCCCACAGAACCGGTAGTAAAAAAAATTAAATCCAACCAGTGCTCAAACTGCATTGTAGTTTTAAGCCAATGATTCTGCTCCTGCCTCTGAGACAACAGACGGCCCATTCCTTCTTCTAACTCAGGGGTCTCCAACCTTGAGAACTTTTAAGACTTCAACTCCCAGAATTTCCCAGCCAGCTTTGTCAAGATTGGAGGCCCCTGTTCTAAGTGACATCGCCTCAAGTTCTTTATGTAGGCTAAACACAGACAATTTAACCATTCCCCATAGGGTTTGGTTTCCAGACCCTTCGCCGTTTTGGTAGCCCTGTTTTTGTCATTTATCTTTTTGGAACTGTCCCACCCAGAAGGAACCGTTTACACTTCATTTGGAGATGCAAACAACAGAGACTCATCCCCAAACAGCTTGTGCCTGTCTTCAACGGTGAACACCCTGCAGCCAAGAAGGCCCCACACCCATTTGCACTACTCAGGTGACCCTGAGGACACAGACAAACCTCCATGTGGCTTCAACGACTCTTTAAAACAGGGGTGTCAAACTCAAGGCCCGTGGGCCGCATCCAGTCTACAGGGTACTTAAATCTGGTTTGCAGGGTTTGGAAATAGCAAAGGACTAGCTTGTGGTGCCTCTGCCAGCCAGAACAGGGGGGGGGGGCACACCGTGCCCCATTTTCAGCCTGGACAGCCTCCTGCAGTACTTTGCTGGCCAAAATGGGATGCGGGGGGTGGGGTGGGTGGGTTAGAGACCCCATTGTGGCCAGCAGATTGCTGCAGGAGGCATCCGTCCCGTCTCCCCCACCCCCAGCCAGCCCGCGGAGAACTATAATACTGATCCAGCCCTCTATCTGCAAGACCAGCTGTCTGCAAGGAGTATACATCCTTCCATTCCCCACCATCCAGTCAAGAGCGGAAAAAGCTTCTTGGATGAGAAGCAAAACATCTTCAAAGAAAAAACAAGAACGTCCAAGTGCTTCCTGAAAAAAGCACCTTTGGGACAACCATGACATGGATAACTGAATATCTCTGATCTGAGAAATGGACACCATGTTCTATTTGGGTTTGGCAAAGGTAAACTGGAATGAAACAACTAATTCTTATGATCTGTGCTATATATATATATACCTGTTCATACACACCAAAGCCTTTTGCTTTGGGGTTATCTGTCAATTCATTTTGTTTCATTTGTGGCCAACAAAAATCCCCAGATTCTTTTTTCAACGGCTCTACTGCTAAATTTGGTCTCTCTCTTCTTCCACTTTTGTCTTTCAGATGCAGAATTTTACATTTTACTTACTAAATTCCATTCCTTTCAGCTTAGTGAGCATTTTTTCCCCCCTGAATCTTCTTTTTCTAAAATTTTGCCCCAAACCACCCAGCTGCAATTTCTTCAAGTTAAAACTCAAATTTGGCAATTTCAATTCTGTGTCCTTTTCTTGGTTTCTCATGACTTTCCGCCGGGATATTTGTCTGTTTTGCTCCCAGTCTGTCATATAAATCCGTGGCACGACAAAACCGCACTCGACTAAAGCGCGCCCGATGAAACCGCATCGCTGACGTCATCAACAGGACGACAACAGCGAGTGCGGAGAAAGAAGGGCGCTTTAAATAGCGCTTTTAAAGCAAGCCGATTCAAGTTAAGGTAAGGGTTAGGTTTAGGGTTAGGTTAAGGGTTAGGCTTAGGCTTAGGGTTAGGTTAAGGGTTAGGTTTAGGGTTACGTTTAGGATTAGGTTTAGGGGGGTTAGGTTTAGGTTTAGGTGTTAATTTTAGGTTTAGCATTCACAGCGTGCTTTTTTCTCCGCACTGTTGTCGCGCTGTGATGACGTCTGATGACAGGTGCTGCTACCTATTAAATATGAAGATCGTTCTTTTACATTGTCTGTCTGCAATAATCCCTCCTTGTGTGTCTTCTACGGACTTGACAAGACTTTCAAAAGAACTGTCCCCTTGCGCAAGTATTCTCAAAAGTGATTTGGGTACTTCTGAGAAATCGTACACAAAAGATAAACATTATTGGCAGATCATGTTGAAGGAAAGCATAATACAGATAGCTCTGTTATCAGTGACACAACCGCAGAGTTTTAAAAATAAGAGTTTGCCAGAAGATTATGGTAAAGGGTCACATGAACTCTGTATCCTAGATTTCGGTGTTCTAATTCAGCAAGCCTGGGGAAAAAAATCTTTTCCGATCCAGACCTATTATGTTCTGGAGCAGCGGTCACCAACTGGTGATCCGTGGACCACTGGTGGTCCATGAGAAAATGTTGGTGGTCCGCAGAAAAATTATTTGCACTTTTTATATTGCACTAAATAAGGGGTCCTCAAACTACGCCCCCTGGGATGGATATGTACAATGAATGTTTGTGTGGCTGCAGAGAATCTCCCCCTTTGGGGTCTTTTTGTGAGGGGCAGAGGGGGGGCAGAAATTCTGACTTGGGGTCTGCTTCAGCCTCCTGGTGGGGGGCTTTGGGCGAAAGCTGGAGGGAAGCACCGCTGGTGGTGAAGAGCCGGAGGGCCTCGTTCCAGTGGGACTGCATCATGGCCTGGAACTGGATGACCATCTCAGCCCACTGAGCCTCTAGGAGCCAGTACCTGGCTTTGCACTCCTGCAGGTCTTCCCTCTGCTTGGAAAGCCTGTGCTCCTAGTCCTCAGTGAGGTGCTTCTGCTGAGCCTCTTTATCGGTCAGATCCAATTTGAGCAGTTTTGCCAACTCTTCCTCATGGTGGCTGCTTAGCTCCAGCAACTGCTTCCTAAGGAGCCCGGGCGGGCAGGTGAGGAGTAGTGAGTAGAAGCCGGCGAGGCGCTCCTTCAATGTGAGTGACATCGAGTTGGCCGCGCCCACCGGGTCACATGACTACCTTGCCACACCCACCCAGCCGGTCATTAGACACATCATATTTGTGGTATCTGCAGGATTTAAAATTATGAATTTAGTGGTCCCTGAGGTCCGAAAGGTTGGTGGCTCCTGTTCTGGAGAAGAATAAAACCATCTTGGCATGCCAAGAAACTATATTAAATAGAGAAGACCTGTAGCATATTGGAGGAGAATATGGTTCCATTCCTGTCTGAAATTCTGAAGAACTGACATCCTATGAAGAATTGAGAGAGATGATCTGGTTCCCCTTGTTTTGTATTTCGTCTCACATCAGCAAGTCTAAAGGCAGAAGATTGTGAAGTTCTGGGACAAAACATCTGGAGAACATCCCGTTACATATATAAGCAACACTGATGTAGACGGATGAATGTTTCTCACATGCTCTGTGGTACTGACAGGATCTCAAGAAGCTACCTAAATGTACATGATTCCTATAAAGGACTCCCATTTCAGACAACAAAAATAAGAGGAAAAAAACTTTTCAGACTCCAAAAACCGGGTTGTTCATAGCTTTCACTTGAGGAAACAAGTCAAGAGAAATTCTTTGAGGTCATGTCTATCTATCAATCAGACTATTTCACTCCAGTGATTCATGTAGGGATGATTTTGTATCCATTTTGTGTCATTTCCCATCCGTAAGATAATAAAAACATACCAATAGTAATATGAATTTTGGGCAGCTCTTAGTCTATCACAAGAGCCATAGTGGCGCAGTGGTTAGAATGCAGTATTGCAGCCAAATTCTGCCGACTGCCAGCAGTTCGATTCTCACCAGCTCAAGGTTGACTCCGTCTTCCATCTTTCTGAGGTCAGTAAAATGAAGACCCAGATTGTTGGGGCAATAGGCTGACTCTGTAAACCGCTTAGAAAGAGCTGTAAAAAACTATGAACTGATACATGTCTAAGTGCTATTGCTATTGTTATCATTTTATGACAACGAACTATTTAAAAAGTTGGGAACGATTACACTCTTCGGTTACAATTCTAGCACTACCATAGTTCGACAACTTTCCCCAGAGCACATCCATTTACCACGGTTAAGATAGCAGAACAAAAACACAGAGGGCAATTTTTATTAAAAACGTGTTTTTAAAATAATAGTAATTAAACTTCAATGCAACATAAAGGAAATCAAATGTATAGTTTCTCTTCAATTCACTTGTGTCTCAGTTCTATACACAGGACCCAAACATAATATGGTCCTAGAATCAAAACTGATTGCAAGTTCTTTCTCTTCAAATGTACCAGTTTTTTTAATCCCATTCTCAGCAGAATCAGAAATGTACATTCTGAATAGAATTCAGAAAATTAAGAAGTGGGAAACATTATTTTGGGGGGAAAAAAGGAAAATCCTGAAGATGATGTGAGAATAACTATATTTCAATAAACCATGAACTGCATATTGTGTGTGTGTGTGTGTTTTAAAAAAAAGAAAGAAAGGTTCCTTTCAGGATATTGGAGATAATTTCCTCTTGTCCTTTCAGAATTGCTAAAAGAGACTTGAGGAAGTGAGTCAAAGTCCTGGAAGATGTTTGTACTATATTATCAAGAAAAACAACATCTGTAAAACGGCATGCAAATATAAAGAATAAGGCTGCATGGGATGGAGAACTGAAAATTACAGAAATAGAAGGAAAAGATCTACTTATAAATAAAGTAGTTTATTGTGCAAATATTAATCACAGTTATCTGAAATAAAATTTCAGGGGTGCTCTGAATTTGTAGGCACATTCTTCACTCTGAGATATGAACATTTCCGTTCATAAAATGCTTTCTGCGAAAAGTCCATTGATCTATGAATTAATATTCCAATATGAGACTATCAGGAATGCAATCCCCTTGACTTAGAGCTGGAAGCCAAAACAGAGGAATGTAAACTTGTATGAAATACTGTCTTTTTTTTAATAAAAGGGATGAAAAATGCCAGATTTGATTTAAATTATTCCAAATATTTCGGTACAGCTGAAGCTTTTACTATTTATTTATGAAAGTATTTGTGCTGTGACTTCTGATTCTACATCTGCACATACCTTTATAAATCACACTGAATTCAACAGCATTGACTTTTGAGCTGGGCAAGATAATATAGCTGTTTTTAATACACACGCGCACACACACACAAATGGGAGAGGAAGAGTGTGTTTGTGTGCGCATGCTTTTATAGGACTCACAAGAAAAGTAGATTCTACAGATCTACAGATAGCCAATCATTTTTTATCAAATGTGCCAAATGATACATCCAATATCTATGATAGGAAATTCCTATAAATGCTGTCCTATATACATACTGTACTGTACTGTACCTATGACACCACATTGTGACTGCGTGAAACCACATTGCTTTGCTTCTTCAGGTGTCTGATCACTGAACTGAAGCAGTGTCAGGATGCAGAAATGTGTACAGGTGTATAGGGATGGATGGATGGATGGATGGATGGACGGACAAATGGACGGACATGCCTTCTAACATATTTGCCTATTCTACGTTCGGTGGTTTTTGAGATTTAACTTGAAAGGACTTTTCTGAAATCAATAGGACTACTGGATTATTGGATGGATGCATGAATGGATGGACGGACAGACGGACATGCCTTCTAAGATACTTGCCTATTCTAGTGTTAGGTGGTGTTTGAGATTTAACTTGAAAGATATTTTTTCTGAAATCAATAGGACTATTGGATGGATGGATGGATGGATGGATGGATGGATGCATGCATGGACAGACAGAAGGATGGATGGACATGCCTTCTAAGATACTTGTCTATTCTAGTGTTCGGTGGTTTTTGAGATTTAACTTGAAAGGACTTTTCTGAAATCAATAGGACTACTGGATTATTGGATGGATGCATGGATGGATGGATGGATGGATGGATGGATGGATGGATGGATGGACTGATGGACGTGCCTTCTAACATACTTGCCTATTCTACATTCTGTGCTTTTTGAGATTTAACTTGAAAGATATTTTTTCTGAAATCAATAGGACTATTGGATGGATGGATGGATGGATGGATGGATGGATGGATGGATGGATGGATGGATGGACGGACGGACGGACGGACGGACAGACAGACATGCCTTCTAAGGTACTTGCCTATTCTACATTCTGTGGTTCTTGAGATTTAACTTGAAAGGACTTTTCTGAAATCAATAGGACTATTGGATTATTGGATGGATTTAACTTGAAAGAGGGATTTTCTGAAATTAATAGGATTATTGGATGGATGGTTTTAACTTGAAAGAGGGATTTTCTGAAATTAATAGGATTATGGGATGGATGTATGTAGCATGTGTATATATGCCTTATGTATGTGTATGGGTAGAATATATACTTTCTTCTGAGATCAGCCAAACATAATTTCATTTTTAATGCGTGCCAGTGTGCTCACAATAAAAAAAATGACAGTAAAGGTTATCTTATCTGTTCAGCCACTTCATATCAGCAGAAATTACTTTGGTTCTTAGGCATGGAAGCCAACAAAGAAGCCACTCTGTCTGAGACCATAGCTACAAAGAAGAGCATCACTTTGCATGACATCGCCGCAGAGTCTTGTTAAAGATCAATGAAGCGTCAACTTTCCTAGAAGAGTTTAAGATGCACCTGAAAGTCAGTAGCACTTTAGTCTGCAGAATTGCACTGAAGGGGTGATTGATGAAAGTAAAAGCCTCGGAGGCTTCACAGAGGCTTACTATAGGTGTAACCACATTTTAAAAACACCAACTTGAAACAATCACATCCCCCATTTCTCTGCCAAGACCTTGATTTCTCTCAGTTCTGAATTTGCATGCCATTCACTTACTTCCACAAACTCTATATAAATACAGGTTGTCAACGTAACCACAATTGAGCCAAAATGTATGTGACTAAACGAGGACAGTTGTTAAGTGAATTTTGCCACATTTTATGACCTTTCTTGCCACGGTTGTTAACTGAATTATTGCAGCTGTTAAATTAGTCACTTCCCTGTTGACTTTACTCGCAAGAAGTTTGCAAAAGGAGGTCCCTGCAACCGACATAAGCATGAACCAGTTGCCAAGCATTTGAACTTTAATCACATGACCATGGAAGATGCTGCAATGGTCGTAAAGTGTGAAAAAAGTGGTTGTAAGTACCTTTTGTTAAGTGCTGTCGAAACTCTGAATGGGCACTAAATGAACTGTGTATTTCACAGGAAGGCTTCATCGGAAGTTCTATCAGATGCTGATTCTCCTCAATTGCAAAGAGTGAAGCCAAACAGCAAACCAAGAACTTAAAACTTCATGTAAATGTCTGACTTATATTTGCATAGGTAGAGATCTATTAGAGATGGGGAGGGATTCAGCCAGTTCGCACCGGTTTGGGCGAATTGGTGCCTTCAATGACTGGCTGGCCCCGCCCACCCAGGAGTCTCCACGCGGCCCATTCATCATGCCATGTAAGTGCAGAGCCCGCGCGGAGGCTCTGGGAGGATGAAAAATGGGTCTCCCCGAAATCCAGAAACAGACGTGTTTCTGGGCTCCAAAGGACTTCCGGAGCCCCAGGAGGCCATTTTCACACTCCTCGAGGCTTGAGGAAAGCCTCTGGAGCCTGGGGAGGGTACAAATGGGCCTACCAGAAGTACTGGATGTCTGAAAACGGGCCCGTTTCCAGCCTCTGGAGCCTGGGGGAGGCTGTTTTCGCCCTCCCGGAGTCTCGGGGAAAGCCTCCAGAGCCTGGGGAGGGCAAAAACTCCCCCCCCCGCCATGGTGCAGGAGGCTGAGTAGGCCACACCCACCCAGCCACCGGCAGAGAACCGGTTGCTAACATTTTTCAATCCCACCCCTGGTAAGAGCCGAGGTGGCGCAGTGGTTAGGGTGCAGTACTGCAGCCACTTCAACTGACTGCAGTTCTGCAGCTCAGCGGTTCAAATCTCACCAGGCTCAGGGTTGACTCAGCCTTCCATCCTTCCGAGGTGGGTAAAATGAGGACCCGGATTGTTGTTGGGGGCAATATGCCAACTCTGTAAACCGCTTAGAGAGGGCTGAAAGCCCTATGAAGCGGTATATAAGTCTAACTGCTATTGCTATAGTGCTATAAGAGCAGTGCATCTCTCTCTTTGGAGAGACCCTTTGGAACGAACTCCCCGTGGAGATTCGCACCCTCTCCACCGTCCAGGCCTTCCGCACAGCCCTTAAGAACTGGCTCGCCCGTCAGGCCTGGGGATAAAGATAGTTACCCCTCCCGAATGATGAATGTATGTTGTTTACTATTTTATTATATGTTTCTATCTTAATGTCTGTATTCCCCTTCCCCGATTTTATGTGAGCCGCCCTGAGTCCCCTCAGGGAAAAGGGCGGCCTACAAATATTAATAAAATCACTAAAAAAAAAAAAAATCACTCTCAAATTCGTGCTTCCCAGTATTAATAAATTAATCCCGTGTGTGTCTCTCTCAGCAAAAACAAAAGTGGTACTCAAAAGTCACCCAATGTCAGTATGCAATGTAAACAAAGAATAGAAGGCAGGAATAACCACTCCAATAAACTCTAGTATAGTGGAATAATGAGTACATTAATGAGTTTTCTTCTTCCAAAGAAGCTATTAAGTCTGGACATGTTTTCCCAAGTTTTCCTTAAGATAATATTCTATCAAGAAATTATAAGGTAGCTAATCTTCCTCTGGAAAATAATCAGATATCTCTAATGCATCCAAACTAAGGCTCAATTTCATCTTTCTAATAGGCTATTATCAGTGGACATAGTGGTAATAATGTTCTTCAGGAAAATATTCTGAAACGCATTAAAAACAGATTCCAGGAAAACCTCTGGAGCTTTCACCATGAATAGGGAAGGAAAGACCAAACGGAAAGAATCATCTACAGATCTTATTTTCTTTCATGAATTGGCACAAAATGTTGCAAGCATAGACAAAGTTCCATCTTCTCTTTGTAGCCTCCCCTTCTTTCTCAGGCAATACTACATCTTCCCAATGATTGTCCAAGGAAATAAAATTTGCATTCCACCTGAATATAGGCTGCATAAACAGAGGGACAGAATCAAGATCAGGTGGAGTGTTAATATCACTTTATAGTGACGTGGTAAGGCCACACTTGGAATACTGCATCCAGTTTTGGTTGCCACGATGTAAATAAGATGTGGAGACTCTAAAAAGAGTGCAGAGAAGAGCAACAAGGATGATTAGGGGAGAGGTGGGGTGTTAGGGGGAGGGGGGATATATAGTATGTGTTAGATTTTAAAGTAACGCGACTGCACTTGTATACTGTTGCTCTTTAATTTCACTGTAAAAATAGGACAAGCTGAATATATTAATAGATAGTAGAAATACACCGAAGGGGGGAATAGAGGGATAGAAGAAAGAGGGGTAGAGAGGGTGGGAGAGAGGACTGGAGGGAGGGTGAGAAGGAAGGGAGGGAGTGTACTGGGAGAGAGGAGTGGTAGAGGGGGAGGGGAAGTAGGGTAGAGGGGAATGTTGGACGGAAGATGGAAAGTTGGAGGGGGGCGAAAGAAATGGTGTATGGAGGGTCGAAGAGGTACATTGGGTTTCTATTTTGGGGGGAATTGTTGACAAGAGGAATGGCTATGTTTATTGTTTAATGTTATATGGCCCTGGTTATGCACAGTATATATGTGACTGTATGAAATGAAAATGGAAAATAAAAACACATTTACAGAGGGGGAAAAAAGGATGATTAGGGGACTGGGGGCTAAAACATATAAAGAATGTTTTCAGGAACTGGGTATATCTAGTTTAGTGAAAAGAAGGACTAGGGGAGAAATGATAGCAATAGCAATAGCAGTTAGACTTATATACTGCTTCATAGGGCTTTCAGCCCTCTCTAAGCGGTTTACAGAGTCAGCATATCGCCCCCACAGTCTGGGTCCTCATTTCACCCACCTCGGAAGGATGGAAGGCTGAGTCAACCTTGAGCCGGTGAGATTAGAACCGCCGAACTGCAGATAACAGTCAGCTGAAGTGGCCTGCAGTACTGCACCCTAACCACTGCGCCACCTCGGCTCTGAATAGCAGTGTTCCAATATTTGAGGGGCCCCTATAAAGACGAGGGGGGGTCAAACTATTCTCCAAAGCACCTGAGGGCAGGACAAGAAGCAACGGATGGAAACTAATCAAGGAGAGAAGCAACAAGAACCAAGGAGAAATTTCTAGACAGTGAGAACAATTAACCAATTGCCTTCAAAAGTTGTGGGTACTCGCTCACTGAGGCTTTTAAGAAGAGACTGGACAGCCACTTGTCTGAAATGGTATAAGGTCTCCTGCTTGTGCAGGGGGCTGGACTAGAAGATCTCTAAAGTCCCTGTCAACACCAGGATTCTTAGATAAAGGCAATGGAAGGATTCCAGAAATTTTAGTCCCAAACACACTCTGAAAGGCTTAATTTGGGGGAATAGTATCTACGTCCTAATTGATATAATTTCACGCCTATTTCTCAGACAATATCCAAGCTTTCAAATAATCCTAAACCATAATATGGCACGCTGTTTTAACACAAATACATGAACCCCACTATTGTGGCTTATTAAACAAATGCATTCTGAGTTAACACTATGTATGAACGCAGCTACTCAGCTAGTATGAGAACTGAATCAAACTGTGGTACAACTGTGGAATCAAACCGAGGAACCAGCAGTTGTAAAAGGAGACAGAGAGAGAGAGAGACAGACAGACAGACAGACAGACAGACAGAGACAGAGAGAGAGTGAGAGAGAGTGGGGGAGAGAGAGAGAGAGAGAGAGAGAGAGAGAGAGATTATGTACACAACAGGAACATTTTCTTTCAGAGATTCTATTATTCAAAGCGGGGAAAACATTGCACCCCAAGATCAGAAAAGGGCCAATGTCTTTAAAAACACCTTTCATGAATGCCTGATTTCATATGAACTTATGTAGGCTTAGCTCCTTCGGATTCTTATTCTGGATTTGACTTCCACCAGCAGTTGCTATAGCAGCCTCCTTTCAAAGACCAGATGTCAATTGTAATCTACTAAGAGCAACTTGCTCTAGTACACCAGATTTTCAGGGCTCACCTGACTGCCGGGGGGGGGGGGGTAGTACTGTTTCGAAAGACTTTCAAGAAGCAACATAGGGGTGTCTGTCACCTTATCTGCGAACTCCACTATCAGCAACCCCGTATTTCTCCAGCTACCTCTGAGTTGCACAGATACTTCGTTCATTGCTATATTATTATTTTTCCGGTTTAAAATATTTATTTTCGTTTCCATAATATATAATCACATGTATATTATTACATAGACAATATCATGTTGTAAGAGAGGACAATATACATGTGCAACCATGCTACTTTAAAATCAAACCTGGAATAGTTCCCCCCCCCACCCCCCGAGCCCCCACTACCTACCCCCCCCCCGACTTCCCAGAACCTGTTCATTGCTATTTTTTTTCTCCAAAAGGAGCATAACATTTTATTTATGTGTTTGTTTCTCAAGTGTGTATAAGATAATAGATATAAGTACATATAAGGTTATGAATACATGAAATGGAACGAATAGATGGAGACAGTAGGACAGGGACGGTAGGCACGCTGATGCGCTTAAGCACGCCTCTTGCAGACCTCTTAGGAATGGGGTGAACTCAGCAGTAGAGAGTTTGAGACTGAAGTTGAGGGTTTGAGGATATAACAACAGAGTCGGGTAGAGGATTCCAGGCGTTGACCACTCTGTTGCTGAAGTCGTATTTTCTGCAACTAAGTTTGGAGCGGTTTACCTTGTGTTTGTATCTATTGTTTGCCCATGCGTTGTTATGGTTGAAGTTTTCGATTGCCCCTGGAAGCTAATAAGCAGAGAACGATTTAGATTGTCTTCTGCCCCACAGAGATAGAATGGCTCGTAAACTTATTTGGACCCCATCCAAACAATGGCTAGCACTGCTCAATACAGCTTTGCCTGCAACTAGTATCTCTCAAGATATCTACATGTGAATCCAAAGGGTTTCCACTGCAGATACAAGAACCAAAGTTCTTGACCAACATTCTCTCTTCGCTGTGGGCCTAATATATGTATAATTTTCACCTACGGTGGATCTTTTGGAGGAACGCGGTGGCTCAGTGGCTAAGACGCTGAGCTTGTCGATCAGAAAGGTCGGCAGTTCGCCGGTTCGAATCCCTAGCGCCACGTAACGGAGTGAGTTCCCGTTACTTGTCCCAGCTTCTGCCAACCTAGCAGTTCGAAAGCACGTAAAAGTGTGAGTAGAAAAATAGGAACCACCTTTGGTGGGAAGGGAACAGCGTTCGGTGCTCCTTCGGCATTTAGTCATGCCGGCCACATGACCACGGAGACATCTTTGGACAGCGCTGGCTCTTCGGCTTTGAAACGGAGACGAGCACCGCCCCCTAGAGGCGGGAACGACTAGCACATATGTGCGAGGGAAACATTTACTTTTACTTTGATTCAATCTTGGTTCAATTGAGGGCCCGAGTAATACTTTTTTTTTCTTCAAACCTGAAGCACCGGGCAGCCCTGATTTTATTCAGATTCGAAGGGGAAAAGCATTTGAGACCACGGGGAGCTCTCAGGAAGCACCTGCCTGCAATTCCTTCAAGCAGCTGCAACTTGTTCCTGTCCCCTCTCCAATGATGCAGCACAATCCTGGGAAAGGATGCGTTTGGCTTAAGGAGTTGGGAGACGTTTAGCATATCCGCATCCTATCACTTCAAAACCTTTTGACCACGAGCCATTGCACAACCCTCATGAAGCATTCACTGCCTTCACAAGCAACTTGATACTTCCGCAGCTCAAACTTTATGATACCGCAATTCCTAAAAACGGCAAATGAATTGGTGCGATCCACACAACATCAGGGGGCCCCAACCCAAGGTCCGTGGACCGGCACCAGCCCGTGGCGTGCCAGAAGCCGGGGCGCACAAACAAGCGAAGCCCCATCCAAGCGGGATGCAGACAGCACTGCATAGCCTGATTAGCGCAAGCAACTGATGTTCCGTTGGATCGGCCTCCCAACCGCCAGCTCTTTCAGGCCGCAGGGATTGGCATTGCTTAGGGCCGCCTCCACGCGCCCCGTTTTCAGCTTCTGCACCCCGTTTTTGGCCTCTGTGCACCCTCTTTTCAGCCTCCATGCGTCCCATTCCCTGCCCATTCCGATCCCCAAAATGGGGCGCATGTAGGCCAAAAATGGGATGTGGAGGCCGAAAATGGGGGCGCGCAGAGGCGGCAATAGGGAATCCCTGCAGACCTGACAATCAGCTGATTGCGCTAATCAGGCTTGTTTTCCCATACCCAATTCCTGCAACCGTTCTTCATATGTTTTAGCCTCCAGGCCTGTAATCATTTTTGTTGCTCTTCTCTGCACTCTTTCCAGAGTCTCTTTTTCGCATTGGGGTGACTCATAGTTTTAGTGTCTCTTCCCAACGTACAAACGAGCTTCATGAAGGTGTCCAAAAGTAGGTACTCAATGCGGTGGTCCCAATGAACTGAGCAGAAACGTCTCTGTGAGCCGAGACCAACCTGAGGCCAGGTAAATCCCCAGAACCATTCATGGGTCTTTCCACATTGGAAATTGAACTATCCAGCCCCATTCGAGGTTACGGCTGTTGTAGTATTTTAATGCTTTGTTTAAATTGTTTGTTTTTATTTTATTTTTATATCCCCTCCCTTTTTATTGTAAGCCGCCCTGAGTCTCTCGGGAATAGGGCAGCATACAAACCTAATAAATGAAATGAAATGAAATGCAGAATGAAGAAAATAAGTTACAAATCCTGTAGCCGCCATTATGTGCGTTTTTCATGGCTGTTAAAAAAAAATGTTTTTACACTCTCTTTACACCACAAAAACCTGATGTGGTGATATGTGGGCCCCCAGCCCACTCCTGGACAAAGAGATTGGTACTCCTGCCTTCTGAAGAAGCATAAATCAGCGGAAAAGGAGAGAGAGAACTTGCAAAGGCTTATCAGCAAAAGCAACTTTACAACAGAAGTGGCAAATGAGAATAATTATGATTAACATCTCCTCTCAGTGGCAAATTCTGAAACTGCAGTTACATATCCCACAACCCACGCACCATCCATCAAAAACCATACCTTTAGCTACTATACCTTTGAATGAGTATGGTATTTTTAAGGAGCCTGTCAGAATGTTCCAACGTTAATATTTTGGAAATAAAACCAACGAAGGTCTGCAAAGTCATTGCAGAATTGTCTTTTAGGCAGGTCACTTAGAAAGTAGAACGGAGAGGCGCAGGGCGCATAATGGTGATTGGAGCACCAAGCGCAACAGTACACCGAGTGCGCCTAGGAGCTTTTGTAAAGCTGTATATATGTCCAAAGTCATTCCAATTATTCCTTTTTTATTTCTATGGCTAAATTTTATTTGCAGTGATTGTTGAAGGAAGTTAATTATTGGAGGGGAGAAAACCCCAACAATTTCACTGCGCTGGAACTAAAATAATTGTGCTTTATGGGACTTCAGACCAACATTCAATACAGTGTTTTTTTTAAAAAAAGTTACCTTGGAGTAATGCATGGTTGCATGGTTAAAGAGCAACATAGCTAACCAATCTATCAAACAATGGATTATAATAATAAATTTTAAAAATAACCGAGAGGAAGAGTGGTCTAATCTATCGAGCCAGGGAGCAATAAGAACAATTTAAACATACTGCATTTTGGCCCCCAGCAGTGATTAGCATCCAACTATTGTCCTATGGGGTTCCCTTTCAACCTACACAAGTTTGAGAAGACAAGCTCAAAAATCTGTTTCTCATGTGAATCTGCAGGATTAATTGTGCATGGGGGGGATGACAAGATTTTTAAACAGCATCCAGAAAGATAGTCTAAATCCACGCAAATTACTACCTCAATTCACTACAGTGTTGGTGTAACTGATCATTTTGCAAAGGTTAATCCCAAAAAAAAAACCTTGCAAAAATCAAGGAAGATGTATAGTTAGTTCACCTCAATTTTTTATGGCGGTCTCTCTGGGACCTTGAAAGGCAAGGGTTTTTTTTTCTGCGTCCATTCTCTCTTAAATAATGCCATCCCATCTCTATTTTCCTACTGGGGCTACCCAACTCACAGACTTTGAAAATATTGCTGCTGATTTCAAACCAGCTCCCCTTAAATTGTGCAGCGCAATCCTAGAGACAAATCTTGAGAATTACCCCCCATTAAGGGAGGACAGGACGGTAAAGATATAGGTTATGCATTTTAAAAGAGTTTTCAGCAGAGCAGTAAAGCTACGCACTTTATATTTGGGTGAAAATAGCACAAAATTCAGCTGAAGCTAAACTCCGGTCCTTTGCACATTAATATCCAATGAAATAAAGGGAACGCGAAGCTTAGTAGACAAGCGTAGATTGAAGGGACATGATGGAGCTACGCAGTCCCTACACATTTTCCATGGAAGCTGCGGGTGGGTGTTCCTCCACGTTTTCAGATCCCTGGGAAAAAGCAGCCGGCCGGTTCGATTCAAGGAGGCGCCGATTTGACGACTCCAAGCCCGACGCTTATCCAACCTCCCTCGAAGTCGCTGGAAAGGAACTTTCAAAGGAGCGCAACGGCGGCGGAGCGGGGGGAGAAGGCAAACTTCCACCTCCGGCCTCGCAATCGCAGCCTTAAGGGGGTTTGGGGGAGCGGAACGGTAAAAGAAACGCGCACCTCGAGCGTGGATCTGGGAACTTCGCTCCTAGTTAAGACCTAGCTTAGAAACGCAGCATTTGTGAATGGAGGGGAGGGGGGAGGGAGGGGGAGAGAGGAAAGAGAGAGACGGGGGGGTGAGAGAGAGAGAAAGGGAGAGGGAAAGAGAGGGAGAAGGAGAGAGAGGAGGGGAAGAAAGAGAGAGGGAGAGGGAGAAAAAGAAAGGGAGAGAAAAAATGGGAGAGAAAGAGAGAGGTAGAGAGAAAGAAATGGGGAGAAAAAGAATGGGAGAGGTAAAGAGAAAGGGGGGAGAGAGAAAGAGGGAGAAAGAAAGAGAAAGGAATGGGAGAGAAAGAGGGAGCAGTAAAGAGAGAGGGAGAGAAAGAAGGTAAAGAGAGAAAGAAAGGGGGAGAGAGAGAGAAATAGAGAAAGAAAGGGAGAAAGAAAGGGCCAGAGAGAAAGAGGGAAAGAGAGTGAGAAAGAGAGTGAGAGAGAAAGAAATCGGGAGAAAGAGGGAGAGAGGTAAAGCGAGAGAAAGAGGGAGGGAGAAGGGAGAAAGAAAGGGGCATAGAGAAAGAGGGAGAGGTAAAGAGAGAGTGAGAAAGAGGAGAGAGAAAGAGAGGGGGGAGAAAGGGGGAGAAAGGGAGAGATAGAAAGGGAGAAAGAAAGGAAGAGAGAAAGAGAAAGAAAGGGGACAGAAAAAGGAGAGAAAGGGAGAGATAGAAAGGGAGAAAGAAAGGGGAAGAGAGAAAGAGGGAGAGGGAGAGAGAGAGCGAAAGAAAGAGGGGAGGAGAGAAAGAGGTAGAATCAATCCGCCACGCAACAGCGAATCCACGGAAAAGCAGCGAACAACTGACCGATTTCCAGCTAAACTCGCGCGGGGGAAATTCGCCGCTTTCCCAGCTGAGCTGCCGCCGCTTCTCTTGCCTTCCCCTCGACCTCCGCCACCCCGCTTCACCTGAGGCCGGCGGGTGGGGGGGGGGAGGCGAGGGGGGAGAGACTGCATTCCCACGGCCTCTCAGGCTCGCTGTGCCCGGGGCCGTTCCGTCCATCCTCGGAGTGGGGGGGGGGGGAGAGAGAAACGACCAAACCCTGCGCGGTTCTCCTCCGCTCGGCGGTTTCCAGGTAAGCGCCGCGAGCGAGTTCCCCGCCCGCCGCCGCCGCCACAGCCGCTCGGTTGCTCACCTGTTGATGCGCTCAGGAGCGCCAGCCAAGCCAGTCCGAGCGCCCAGCGGCCTCCCATCGCGGGGCTCTCCGAGCGGGGGGAAAGTCCCTCCGGGGTGACCTTCTCGGGCGAAGCCTCCCGCCTCACCTAAGAGGAGCCAGGCGCAACACACGCGACTCAGCCCCGCGCGCGGAGAGTTTCCCCCTCCCGCCCCCTCCTCCTCCTCCTCCTCCGGCCACGCCTCTGCCCCTCCCTCTCCGGAAAGCCCACTGGCTCCGCCAGGCCAGATTCACGCGGAGGGGGGGGGGAGGACTTTGGGGAGGGGGGAGCAGGAGGGGGAGGGCTTGGCGGGAACCCCCGGAGGGGCCGCTTGGGGCGTCTGAAGCGCGTTAAGCGAACTTCCATCGTTTGGTTTCCTCGGGGGGAGTATTTGGGGGGAGGGGGGAGAGGAGAAACCCCCCCCCCGCCCCAGAAATAAAGAGTTTAATTCCACATGGTCCTCAACTGACCACAGTTGGTTCGAAGCAGTATTACAGCATCCCTGGGTAGGGGAATTCTGGCCATTTTTCACACTTATGGCCATTTTTCACACTTATGACCATTTTTCACATGGCCGTTTTTCACGCTTATGGTCATTTTTCATGCTTATGACCATTTTTCTTGCTTATGACCATTTTTCACATGGCCATTTTTCACGCTTATGGTCGTTTTTCACACTTATGACCATTTTTCACACTTGTGACCATTTTTCACATGGCCGTTTTTCACGCTTATGGTCGTTTTTCACGCTTATGGCCATTTTTCATGCTTATGACCATTTTTCACATGGCCATTTTTCACACTTATGGTCGTTTTTCACACTTATGGCCGTTTTTCATGCTTATGACCATTTTTCACGTGGCCATTTTTCACGCTTATAGCAGTTAGACTTATATACCGCTTCATAGGGCTTTCAGCCCTCTCTAAGCGGTTTACAGAGTCAGCATGTCGCCCCCAACAACAATCCGGGTCCTCATTTTACCCACCTCGGAAGGATGGAAGGCTGAGTCAACCCTGAGCCGGTGAGATTTGAACAGCCGAACTGCAGAACTGCAGTCAGCTGAAGTAGCCTGCAGTGCTGCATTTAACCACTGTGCCACCTCGGCTCCCTATGGCCGTTTTTCACATTTATGGTCATTTTTCATGCTTATGTTTTTCACACATTTTTTACAACCGTTGATGCCCACCGTCAGTGATCAAAGTTCAGACTCTTGGCTCGGTCGCAGTGTTGTGTGCCCCCCCCCCCGTGGGGGGCCCTGATCCCCTTTTTCCCACCACCTAATAAAATCAATGGGGAAGACAGATTCACTTAGCAACCGTGCTAAGGTAACAACGGCAGCGATTCACTTGACGATTGTGGCAAGAGAGGTTGTAAAATGGGTGCAAAGCGATCTCAAATGCCTCGCTTAGCAACATACATTTTGGGCTCAACTGTGGTCGTAAGTCAAGGACTAGAGTCATCACATTCGAGTATAGGTAGTCGTTCACGTACAACAGTTCGTTTCGTTACAACAAAGTGATTCGTGATCATTTTTCACCATGGCCCGTGGTCACGCGATCAAAATTCAGAATGTTTGCCACAACTGACTCATATTTATGACGGTTGCAGGGTCCCGGGGTCACGTGATCCGCTTTTGTGACCTTCCAACAAGCCAAGTCAATGGGGGAAGCCAGACTGACTTAACAAACTTAGCATTTGCGGCGATTCACTTAACAACATTGGCGAGAAAGGTAGTCAAACGGGGCAAAACTCACTTAACAAACGTCTCCCTTAGCAACATGAATCTGAAGCTCAGTTGTTTAGTTTACATTATGGTCGCTGCACATGGTACCACGAAATCAAATGCCTTCTTCAGTGTACATTATAACTATAAAAATAAAAAACACAAACATACATCCTTTACATGCTACATAATTGAAATTGAAAACCCTCATTATTGCACTATACTGTAGAATTCAGTGTGGTTACTGCCCTGGGATAGAAGCTGTTTTTCAGCCTTTAAAAAAAAGGCTGAAAAAAAGGCTTGTGGTCATTAGTCAAGGAATACCTGTATTGCATTACAGCCTTTTACTGGGGAAAAAAACACACCCTTACCTGTGCTTAAAACTATCACGTCAGTTTGCCAATAATGCGTGGGGAGCACCTGGCTGAATTCATGCAGTGAAGTGGTTGTGCATCGCAGCTTTCCTCTTGGGAGTGTTCCCCCCCTCCTTGCCAAAGAAATGCAAGACCAACATTTGACCTCATCTTCTCTCCCCCCAGGCTGTTTGAGCAAGTAAACATCAAGGCAAAAGAAGAGAATCCATGAGTCTCTTTTGCAGGATAGGTTTTTGAAATTAGCCTAATTTGGCTGTATTGGCAGGAATTTGCACTAAAATTGCACTGACTAATTTTTGCCTTGATGCCCAGAATATGGAAACCCAGCTTAAAGACTATATGAAAACTTACTTATTTTATTTATTTAGTTAATTAGTTAGTTTGTCACTCGTGTATAAAAGGAAAAAGAATAAACATGAATAAGAGCACAGGAAATGGGTATAAAATAAATGGGGATATTAGGAGAGGGATGTTAAGCATGCTGGTGCGCTTATGCACACCCCTACTTATAATAATCTGAAGTGCTTATTAATAGAAAAAAAACATCTAAGTGTGGGCAATTAAGGCTTATATTGTAAACCTAAATACGGTCTACTTCATCGTATCCTGGTGTAAACTTCATAACATCCATCATCATTTCAATGTGGGCACTTTAGGCTACACTTTCATTGTCCTTTGAGTTCCGAGCTTTACTTCCAAAATAAAAGAATTGAAAAGTAAGCTGGAGAAAGAGTGAAAGAAGCAGGCAGGGTGAAATCTTTTTATTGTTACTGGGTTTTAAAAGTTATAGATTAATTTGACATTCACCAGCCCTGTGATTCTATGATTTTTATGCTCTCCTCCCAAGCTGCTCCATACAGAAGTAGATTCAGCTGAATTAAACCATAGAGGGTTGTAGCCATAATCAATTATAATGTGGCTTTCAAATTGTATGTCTAGGAATACTAGAAGAGGACTCCCCAACACTTTGGACCTCAGGGACCACTAAATTCATAATTTTAAATCCCGCGGACCACTAATATGATCTGTCTGGCTCGGTGGGCGTGGCTAGGTGATCATGTGACTGCATGGGTGTGGCCAAATCGATGCCACTCATATCAAGGGGCGCCTCGACAGCTTCTACTCGTCCCTCCCCTCCCAGCCACTCCTTGCTTGGGCCCCAACAGGAAGCAGGAGCTAAGCAGCCACCACGAGAAAGAGTTGGCAAAACAACTGGCTCGGTTCACATTGGATCTGACCGAGAAGGAGGCTCAGCAGAAGCACCTCACTGAGGACTACAAGCATAGGCTTTCCAAGGAGAGGGAAGACCTGCGGGAGTGCAAGGCCAGGTACCGGCGCCTGGAGGCTCAGCGGGCTGAGATGGTCAGCCAGTTCCAGGCCATGATGCAGTCCCACTGGAACAAAGCCCTCCAGCTCTTCGCCACCAGCGACACTTCCCTCCAGCCTTCGCCCAAAGCTCAGCATCAGGAGGCTGAAGCAGATCCCAAGTTGGAATTTCTTCCCCCCTCCGACCCACAGAAAAAGACCCCGAAAGGGGAGACTCTCTGCAGCAACACAAGCGTTCACTGCACGTATCCGGCCCAGGGGCCGTAGTTTGAGGACCCCTGATTTGGTGCAATATAAAAAAATGTAAATAATTTTTCTGCAGACCACCAAAATTTTCTTGTGGACCCTCAGTGGTCCACGGACCACCAGTTGGTGACCGCTGTACTATAGCAATAGCAGTAGCAGTTAGACTTATATACCGCTTTATAGGGCTTTCAGCCCTCTCTAAGCGGTTTACAGAGTCAGCATATTGCCCCCAACAACAATCCGGGTCCTCATTTTACCCACCTCGGAAGGATGGAAGGCTGAGTCAACCCTGAGCCGGTGAGATTTGAACAGCCGAACTGCAGAACTGCAGTCAGCTGAAGTAGCCTGCAATGCTGCATTTAACCACTGCGCCACCTCGGCACTATAGGCAATAGGATTCTACTCTTCCCATGTCTTCCTTCCATTACAACTTAGGATGGTTCTCTTGTTTTTGTCTTTGCCGCAAGTTATTTCATCTAAATTCTCGTACTTACGATGATTATTAGATTTTTACCTCTAGTACAGGTGACCGCTGCACTAGAGGAAATATGACCGGTTATCTGACATGATGGTGGCTCTTTCCTTATCATGTGCAGTATAGCAGGATTGTGCAGCCACACTGTTTGAAAGTTTTACTGTTCAGTAAAAAGGAGGCTGAACACCAAACAAACTGGCGCACCATGTGATTGCAAGCTAGGGTAGGTATTCTTAGCCCCTGGGCCTAATTTTGTACGCTGTCAGCGTGTGAATGGTTCACTTTTCTAACAAGAACCAATCTGTCACTCCCGGAGCAGCCCGGCGGCTCGTAAGGAGGAAGAAGGGATGAGAAAACAGATGGCCCAATGCAGGAAGCGGTGGAAGATCAGTGTTTCTCTCATGCATGGGTCACCTTTGTTCTGTGGGTACGTGCAAACCTTCAGGCGTAATCATTTTTTGGGGGGTGAGGTGGGGTGTCACGTAATGGACAAACCTGAAACTGGATCCAAAAGTTGATGGGAACATTTATTGTCTGTCTGACCTATTCTTTTTCCTCTTTCTAACATCCTCTTTCAAGAGACAGCGGATCTCCTGGGAAGTATTTCGAAATTGTATCAAGGAGGCCCACGTGAGGTCAACTTGAGGACTTCTCATGGCCCACTCTTGGCATATATTCTATTTTTTTTTTTCCTTCAAGGTGGCACAAATGGTGAGATGATGGGCCAAGTTGTTGTTGGTGGTTTTTTTTTCTTCAACATTCCAGTTTTTTAGGAAATGAGTGCCCAAGTTTGTAAATGTTAGGAATCAGAACTAAAGGATGAGGGACGAAGTCATATTGGGTATTCCACATTATTCCAAATTACCTCCACTAGACCGATTAGATCCCACAGATTAGGCCTCCTCCGAATTCCATCTGCCGGCCAGTGTCGACTGGCGACTACTCGGAGGAGAGCCTTCTCTGTGGCTGCTCCGACCCTCTGGAACGAACTCCCCGTGGAGATTCGAACCCTCACCACCCTCCAGGCCTTCCGCAAAGTCCTTAAAACCTGGCTGTTCCGACAGGCCTGGGGCTAAAGAACCGTTGCCCCCGTCTCGAATTGGTATGACTGTTGTGTTTTAATCATGCATTGTTTTTTTTATGTTGTTTTAAATTTTTGTTTGTATCCCCCCTTCCCTGGTTGAGTTGTGAGCCGCCCTGAGTCCCCTTCGGGGGGAAAAGGGCGGCATATAAATAAAATCAACATTCAACAAATCAACATTCAAATTTAACATTGCTAACTCCAAACGTGGGAAGTTGGAAGTCTCGGGAAGACAGCTGGGGCTCCCTCAGTCAAAATGCAACTCCTGAAGGGCAACAGCCCTTCTATCATCTCTCACTATGGCATGAATAAACACCTGGAATCAGTGGTAGGTTTCAAAAATTTTTAGAATGCTGGCTGGGAAATTCTGGGAGTTGAAGTCCGGACATCTTCAAGTTGCCAAGGTTGAGAAACACTCTGCTAAGTGAAATGTTTGTTAAGCAGAGTTGGCCCCATTTTACGACTTTTCTTGCCAGCGTTGTTAAGCGAATTGTTGCATTTGTTGAAGTTAGGAACACGGTTGTTAAGGGAATCTGGATTCCCCATTGACTTGGCTTGTCAGGAGGTCACAAAAGCGGATCACATGAAGACTGCAGCCGTCCTAAACTACTTGCCAAGCATCTGAATTTTGATCACATAAGGGTGGAAAACAGTCATAAGTCACATTTTTTCAGTGTTGTCGTAACTTGGAACGGTCACTAAATGAACTGTTGTAAGTCGAGGACTACCTGTAGTAAACAAATAAATCCATAATTTCCCCCAGGATGGGTCGGAAACCTTAAACACTCAAAGAGCCACAAAGGTCCTAACCGGAAGTCCCATGGTTCAATTTTGGAGCCAACCGGAAGTCTGGTTCCCCCACCAAAGAGTCTCCTCCTAGAGTGGCGTCTTTTTTCCTCTACCTGTCCTAATCGAAAGCCCTATCAATTGTGATGCCGACTGGCGACAGGGAGCCGCAGCAGAGGGTTGAAAGAGCCACATGCGGCTCCAGAGCCACAGTTTGCTGACCCTTGCCCCAGGACATGGAGAATCCAT
The DNA here is from genome assembly GCF_009769535.1 of Thamnophis elegans. Classification (NCBI taxonomy): domain Eukaryota; kingdom Metazoa; phylum Chordata; class Lepidosauria; order Squamata; family Natricidae; genus Thamnophis; species Thamnophis elegans. Next base: position 66,640,071 of record NC_045549.1, read on the forward strand.
TGTTTCTGAGATTTTCTGTGCACAGTCCTAATTAATCTGCTTTGATTATTGATCTAAACATATATAAAACTGCAATCCGGGTAGGAATAGATTCTAGATGTTATGCTGCCCCTTTCTCTTTACGATTTCTATAAACTCTATCAGGAGGTCAGAAGAAAGCTGTAAAAACCTGGCTGTTCCGGCAGGCCTGGAACCTCACTGTTGAGGTCCAGCCCCGCTTAGAATGAATGTATGCGGTGTTGTGATTTTAAACTGTTTTTTCTCTCTCTCTTTTTTTTTTCTCTTTTTTTCTCTTTTTGTAAGCTGCCCGGAGTCCTTCGGGATTGGACGGCATATAAATTTAATAAATAAATAAATAAATAAATAAATAAATAGATAGATAGATAGATAGATAGATAGATAGATAGATAGATAAATAAGATGGACAGATATTTCCACATACTCACAACGCAGGATGAGTATAGGTAATCCTCGTCTTACAACCATTTGGATCATGGCACTGCAGTGTTGCTGAAGAGGCAGCAATATGGCAGCCTTGAGGCGGTCACAATTTCCCCACATTTCCTTCCCATGGGATTCTGTAAGTGAGCCCCCTGGAAGTCCCTTGCTTCAAAAACTGTTCCCTTATGATGCACGGTTTTGCTGAATTATAAGTAAAGAAATAGGCGCAACATATTGTCAGAATTGGAAGGGAACCTGTAGGTCATCTAGTCCAACCCCCCCAATCCAAGCAAAAGACCCTACACCATTTCTGACAAATGGAATCCAATCTCTTCTTGAAAGACCAGCGATGAAGCTCCCACAACTTTTGTATAAATGTGTTTTTATTTTCCATTTTCATTTTCGTACAGTCACATATATACTGTGCATAACCGGGGCCATATAACATTAAACAATAAACACAGCCATTCCTCTTGTCAATAATACCCCCAAAAATAGAAATCCAATGTACCTCTTCGACCCTCCATACACCCTTTCTTACGCCCCCCTCCAACTTTCCATCTTCCCTCCTTCCCCTCTACCCTACTTCCCCTCCCCCTCTACCACTCTTCTCTCCCGGTACACTCCCTCCCTTCCTTCTCACCCTCCCTCCAATCCTCTTTCCCACCCTCTCTACCCCTCTTTCTTCTATCCCTCTACTCCTCCCTTCGGTGTATTTCTACTATCTATTAATATATTCAGCTTGTCCTCTTTTTACAGTGGAATTAAAGAGCAACAGTATACAAGTGCAGTCATGTTACTTTAAAATCTAACACATACTATATATCCCCCCTCCCCCCTCCCCCCTAACACCCCAGAAGCTCCCACAACTTTTGAAGGCAATTTCTGTTCCATTGGTTGATTGTTCTCACCGTCAGAACATTCCTCCTTATTTCCAGGTTGAATCTCTCCTTGATCAGTTTCCATCCATGATTCCTACTCTGGCCTTTGGCACCCAAAGGAAAATAGTTTGACCTCCTTCCTCTCTGTGGCAGCCCCTCAAATATTGGAAGACTGCTATCAAGACTGCTTCTCTTCATTAGACTAGCCATGCCCAGTTCCTGCAACCGTTCTTCATATCTTTTAGCCTCCGGTCCCCTAATCATCTTGGTTGCTCTTCTCTGCACTTTTTCTAGAATCTCAACATCTTTTTTATAGCGTGGTGACCAAAACTGGATGCAGCACTCTAGGTGTGGTTTTACTAAGGCTTTAAAGAGGGGTATTAGTACCTCACTTGATCTTGATTGTATCCCTCTGTTAATGCAACGTAGGATTGTGTTGGCTTTTTAAGCTGCCTCCACACACTGTTATTTATTTAATGGTTATCCGCTAAGACTCCAAGATCCCTCTCACACTTACTGCTATTAAGCCTGGTTTCACCCAATCTATATGTGTACTTTCGGTTTTTCTTGCCTAAGTGTAAAACTTTACTTTTCTCTAAAGAGTTTTAGTAGTGTATGGATACCCAAAGTTATGGAGCAAGAAGAAATTGAAGTTAACTTTAAACTGATAAGAACACTTGATCTTAGCCAAAAAGCTGAGAAGTGTATATAAGTGTATATAAAGACCCCCAGGTGCAAAGGATCATAATTCAGTAACTCTGTGCGGCTTGCAGACACTAATCCTGCTACTACAATCCAGAAACTATGCCTCAAACCAGCTTTAATGAGCATTTAATTTGTTAGCTAAGAGTGTTTTGTATAGTGATAGATGTAGTTAGCCATATATATTAACTTTTATGTTCCACTGCATTTGTTTAATGGTTTTAAATTTCCTCTAGATTTTTTTAGATTTGTATGCTCTGTCTCTCTCTCTCCCTCTCCCTCCCTCCCTCCCTCTCTCTCTCTCTCTCTCTCTCACACACACACACACACACACACACACGCACCAGTGGTAGAATTCTTTTTTTTTTACTACCGCATTCTGTGGGCGTGGCTTGGTGGGCATGGCAGGGGAAGGATACTCCAAAATCTCAATTTCCTCCCAATCAGCTGGGACTCGGGAGGCAGAGAATAGATGGGGGCGGGGCCAGCCAGAGGTGGTATTTACCGGTTCTCCGAACTACTCAAAATTTCCGCTACCGATTCTCCAGAACTGTTCAGAACCTACTGAATACCATCTCTGACACTGATCAAACTTTCCTCTTCAGGCATAGGGGGGGGAGGTTGTTCTTGAACATTATGCTTGCCACATGCCTGCCAACCACATTTAACGCACCGTTCAATTTCCTAACTAATACATATATTAGTTTTATAAAATGTATTTTTATGCTTTTTAACCTTGCGTGACTTTTGCTTTTATTAAAGTTTTAGCTTTTTAAAAAAAAAGTTATTCATTGTTTGCATCCTATTTTCCTTGTGCTGGTCTATGATCATAATAAAGTTTTGATTGGAATTAAGTTTAGCATCACTTTCTCCATTACATTTTAAGGCATTGACATGGAGATGAGTGCACAAAGCTAATTACTAGTTCTTCTCTAAACAGGAAATTTCCAAACAGACTGGACTTCTAGTAACTTCCTGGACATTCTCATATAGTTTTCATGGTGAGAAAACAGAAGTGTGCTTTCTTCTGAACTTGTGTTTTCCCAACACAGTCTAGAATTCTGTTTTTTTTTTTTCTGGTGATCTCTCTTCCATGTATTAACCTGCTTAGGTTTTTTAAAACAGCCAAAGTAGACAAAATCCTAACTAACTGGGCTCTCTACATAGCAGGCAAAATTTGGGCATATATTCAGATTATCCTGTCCCCACAGGAAAATTGTACGATATCTCCACTGCGAGCAGAAAAAACTGCAATGGGTTTCAGCAAAGGTTTTTTTTTTTCCCCTACTCTGATGTAGCCACTAATGGAAAAATATATTTTCAAATCTATTGTTTTGCACTTGTTTCTGCTTAACGTAAAGTGTGAAATCAGCACGATAGCTCTCTTGGAATTTGCAGACAAAAGTAAATTTATAAGAACAGTAGAAAGGATTCTTGTAAATTGATTCACATATGCATGTAGCTTACTAGTAACTTTTGTGTGTGATAAAACAGGCCTTCCTTGTAAGCAGAAAGAAAAATAATTTTTGGGCTGCTTATTTGCTTAGCTAAATCACACTGGTAGCTGCAACTGTGTGGAAGTAACATCACAGTTCTAATATCAATTAAAGCAAATAGAAGGGACAATCACAGAACAATTGATTTTAAAACCCACTCAGGGAGTGCTCTAAAGACCAGTGGGTGCCATAAAGGAATATGGAGCGGTATATAAGTCTAAGTACTATTGCTATTGCTAGTGCTATTGAAAAACTATTGTTATTCCCCTGCAAAGATGCATCAGACTAGCTTTCATGAATGCACAAACTTGTGTGCTTGTTTGTTTGCAAGTTGTCCTGCAATCTGAAAACAACTGTATGAAGCACTCCCCTCTCCAGATTAAAATATTCTTTACTCTTAATATTAAAAAGAGGTAGGATAGAATATTTTCCCAAAGGAGAAACATGTTCTTAAAGGCAGAAAGCAGCCCCAGCCTTCCTGCCTTAGGAAAGCAGCCTCAAACATTCATTCAGAAAGACTTGGCCAATCTATTCATAAACAAAATGCCTCCAGCCACAAGCTCCCACAGAAGGCTGGAGCTGATGGGATTAAGAATTTATATTCCCCCACCCAAGTTCTAAGGACAGGACAGGATTTTTAGGACATGATAAGATTTACTCACCACCATTGGAATAGCAAAAGACACAAGGCTCACTACATTGCACAACCCCCCTGGAGCATCTCAATTACCAAACCTCACAAGCCTATTTTTGCCCTCCCGGAGGCTCAATAGAAGACTCTGGAGCCTGGAAAGGGTGAAAACGCCCCCCACCCCATGCTGCAGGAGCCAAGTAGGCCACACCCACCCAGGGACTTGGCACCGAACTGGTTGCTAACATTTGAGAATCCCACCACTGACCTTATCCCATCTCAGAACTATGTAGATAAGAGAAATAATATTATTAAGTTGATCAGTATAAAAAATGTGTATGTTATGGCAATAGCAACAGCACTTAGATTTATATACCGCTTCATAATACTTTAGGCTTTCTCTCTAAACAGTTTACAGAGTCAGTGTGATGCGCCCCCCCCCCCCAGCAATCTGGCTCCTTATTTTACCAACCTCAGAAAGATGAAGGCTGAGTCAACCTTGAACCAGTCAGATTCGAACTGCTGGCAGCCTGCAATCAGTAGAAGTAGCCTGCAGTATTGCCCTCTAACCCCTGCCCCACCACGTTTATAAGGTTGACATGATGAGGCCACCACATAGATTATTCTTATGTGATTTCATTAACTAAATATATATGAAGGAAGTCAAATAAAACTAGAAACTACATTAAATATGAAAGGATCATATGGGTCAAGTTATTGTCAAGTCCATGTATGATATTCTAAGGAAGGAAACATGGCAAAATCTATTGGCCAGGATCTGGAACTCATTGATTCATTAGACATCATGCATTGTATCAACTTTTTTGGTCATATCCAGTCAATTTAATGTTACCTAGGTCTTCAATTTTCACTGTATTGTGTAACAAATTTGGTTTATGCTTCTTGGTAGCTTGCTTTACAAATAACTTCATTCAAGATATGATTTGAATTGTATGATTCTCTGGGATCTCATAAAAAAACAAATATATACCGTAAAATGCTTACCCCTATAGGGTGATTTCATTAATGTCTAAGGGGAGGAAATAAAAAATATATATTTGTGATAAAAAAATGTTTATCGCTAATATCAAAATGGCTCTCAGATTTTCATATTGCTTGATTTGGTTAAGTAGCAGAAATAATTTGCAGTTCATGGCTAAGACTTAAAGGTTCAAAGGAGATAAGTATTTTTGTGGTATGACATCCGCTCTGAATGGCTCTTTTTTTAATTATCCCAAGAAGCAGTTTAAAAGCGTTTTAAGAAATCCTGATGTGTCTAATTCCTGTGTCCAATCAAACCAGACAGCACTGGAGATTTTATGCCTTTAAAGTAAAAGAACACACTGTGTGATCATGGACATGAAAAACAAAACAGACTCTTAAGGCAGAGCTCTGAAAAATCAGATTACTGCAAGATGTTGGGGGATACATGAATACACAATTCAGGAAATTCAGCTGTATGCCTCTTTCAATAACTGCTAGGTCCATTTTTATATTTTATGTGCTTGTAAATATTAGCTGTGCTTACTCATTAGGTAGAGGGAAGGGATCCACACTGAAAAACATCACTTTTTTTTTAATTTCCTGACTTTGGTGATATTAAATGTTCAACTTTTATATTTCAGCTACACCATGTTCCCTTGCAGTAATTTGGAATTTAAAAGCAGCTGGAAAAGGGCGTATCAAACATCTTTAGAGACATTCTACGTATTTGTGTAAGGTCTGGGCCGGTGAATTTACTCAGTCATGTCTGAGTAATCAATAAAGTCAGGATATACATTAATCAGAGAAAAAAACAAGACTTTGGCTTGATGTAACATAATGCTTGATTTCTTCTACTCCTCCTTTTTCCAATCTACCTTTCCTGGTGTTTTCCACCCATGAACAAATATTAGATCTGCGAAAGTGATTAATGTGTCTGTCTGTCCATCTACAGAGATGCAGCTGTAGCAATGAACACAAAGAACAACTTCACGACAAAGCATGTTTTGAATGACACCGGGACATTTTCTGATATCAGGCACAGACTTTCTATTTGCTGTGGATTTTGAATAAATTAGAAGCCGAGCAAGACATTTTATCCAATAAGGCAACTTATGTTCCATTGGTTGATTGTTCTCACTGTTGGAAATTTTCTCTTTATTTCCAGATTGAATCTCTCCTTGATCAAATTCCATCTATTATTCCTTGCCTGGCCATTCAGGTGCTTTGGAAAATAGCTTGAGCCCCCTCCTCTGTTTGTTTTCCCCTCCTTTCGAATTGTAAGCCGCCCTGAGTCCCCCCAGGGAAAAGGGCGGCATATAAATAAACTACTCCAAACTCCAAACTCCTCTCTGTGGCAGCCCCTCAAATATTGGAACACTGCTATCATGTCTCCCCTGGTCCTTCTCTTCACTAGACTAGCCATGCCCAATTCCTGCAATCGTTCGTCATATGTTTTAATCTCTAGTCCCTGAATTATCCTGGTTGCTCTTCTCTGCACTTTTTCTAGAGTCTCAACATCTTTTTTTTATAGTATGGTGACCAAAACAGGATGCAATATTTTAGGTGTGGTCTTACAAAGGCTTTATAGAGTGGTGTTAGTACTGGTTCCACCACAAAATCGCGGAGGACAAAATCGCGCTCGACGAAAGCGCGCATTTGACGTCATCACAGCGCGACGAAAACATCGCGCTGTGATCGAAAAATGTAAAAATAAAGCTAAAACCTTACCCTAACCCCCCCAAACCTAACCCTAAACCTAACCCTAAACCTAACCCTAAACCTAACCCTTAACCTAACCCTAAATCTAACCCTAAACCTAACCGTTAACCTAACCCTAAATCTAACCCTAAACCTAACCGTTAACGTAACGCTAAACCTAACGCTAACCCTTAACCTAACGCTAAACGTAACCCTAACACTCTAAACCTAACCCTAACCCTTAACCTAACCCTAACCCTAACCCTAAACCTAACCCTTACCTTTATGTGAATCGGCTTGCTTTAATTTTAATTTTATTTCAATTTTTAAATTTTTTCGTCACGCTGTGATGACGTCACATGCACGCTTTCGTCGAGCGCGATTTTGTCCTCCACGGTTTTGACGGGTCACGGTTAGTACTTCACTTGATCTTGATTGTATCCCTTTGTTAATGCAATTTAGGATTGCATTGGCTTTTTTAGCTGCCGCCACACGCCATTGGCTCATATTTAACTGGTTGTCCACTAAGACTCCAAGATCCCTCTCCCAGTTACTGCTATTAAGAAGTCTAATTTCACCCACTGTATATGGGCATTTTTGGTTTTGCTTGCCTAAGTGTAAGGCTTTACTTTTCTCTACATTGAATTTCATTTTGTTAGATAGGGCCCAGTGTTCAAGTCTTTGGAGATCCATCTGGATCTTCAGCCTAACTTCTAGAGTGTTAGCTATTCCTGCCAGCTTAGTATCATCTGCAAATTTGATAAGTTCCCCTTCTATTCCCTCATCTAAGTTGTTTATGAAGATTTTGAAGAGTACTGGCCCTAAGACAGAACCTTGTGGCACCCCACTGCTTACTTCCCTCCATGTAGGTCAAAGAACACATATTAAATAAAGTTCCGATGGACATTATTTTTGTTTTGATCCTTGGGGCAAGGTAAGACAGTGCCATTTCTTTGAACCTATCACCTTCTCTTCCTTGATAGCATCAACCCCAAGGTGTTGTTGACAAGTGCTACTAATGATAAACAGAAGGGGACCATCCTGTTCTTCCAATCCTATGTTTTTTGTTTTGGTTTAGGAAACTTGTATCCAGTTCCCGTACCTAGAGGCTTCAGGGAAGAATAAATGGCCTTCTGTCTTCCTTTTGACGTGCCTGGAAAAAAACCAGCTTCTTAAAAGAAACCTATTGGAAAGGACAAGGAGGTTTATCTGATCTTAGTTTACTTTGAATGATGTAAGGAATAAAAAGATCCTTACACAAATACTAAATAAGGGTAGATCTTCTGACTTCTGAGCTCAAGCAGATATTTATCAGACCAAGGCTGTCCTTTTTTTAAAAAAAAGAAACCTCATGACCAGTCTTTTCACGGGAAATCAAAGTTGTTAAGGTGTTGGTTTAGGACAGGGGTCGGCAACCTTAAACACTCAAAGAGCCACAAAGGTCCTAAACGGAAGGCCCCCGTTCAATTTTGGAGCTGACTGGAAGTCTGATTCCCCCACCATAGAGTCTCTTCCTAGTGTGGCATCCTTTTTCCTCTATCTGTCCTAATCGAAAGCCCAATCAATTGTGGAGCCGACCAGTGATAGGGAGCCACAGCAGAGGGATGAGAGAGCCACATGCGGCTCCAGAGCCGTGGATTGCTGGTTTAGGACTAGGTAGACTGAGACTCAAATTTACTCTTCACCTTGGAAGTTCACTGAGTGATTTTTGGACCACTCATTATCTCTCAACTCATTTACCTCATCATGATTGATGGGGAGAGAAAAAATGGAGGACGGCTACCTGTGGAAATCTGAGGGGAGGCCGGATATAATTATAGCAAATAAATAAGAAGTCGTTAAAATACAATGTAGAATTATTTCATTGAGATCAACAAATTTACTGGCTTTCTTGCTAACTTTTTCTTTTAACCCCATCACATTCTTTCTAAAATAAGTGTGTTATGTTTATATTTGCTGGAGGTGAAAAAAGTTAAACATAATAACCGCTTCCATCCATTGTTTCTTGTCTTGTCTTTTGGTGCTTTGGAAAATAAGTTGACCCCCCCCCCCCTCTCTTTTTCGTGGCAGCCTCTCAAATACTGGAATGCTGCTATCATGTATCCCCTAGTCCTGCTTTTTTCTAGACTGGCCATACCCAAATTTGCAACCGTTCTTCATATGTTTTAGTCTCAAGGTCCCTAATCAATTTTGCTGATAGGTATAATATGAGGAAATACAATATGATCAGGGGATGCTTTACATGATGGTAAAAGAATTTTAAGTATATTGTTATTCCTCAACTTTTATCAGAACGTGTTTGGGTCAGGTATTCTACCAGTTTCTAAGCTTCTATTGTGGTTATATAGAAACTTATAAAACTAATAAAAGTTATATAGAAACTTATAAAAGTTTACACATGCTGTGCTCATTATATTTATTTCACTAATGAAAGTCAATGTTAAAATAATATCTGGGACTCTTGCTAACCTATTCCAGAAGTAGTAATATATTCACTAATTACATTATCATGCAGGATTTATTCACCATAGGTAAGCAGGTGAATAATGTGAGGTTATTAATACGTTTTGCAGCTTAAATAACATTTAAGGCAAATCTTGTTAATATCATTTCACCGGATACAGAGAAGGCGTTTGATAAAATCTATTGGCAATGTCTATGATGTATTCTCTATCTATTTTCTCTTCAGAAACGTTTTAAAGGAGCACAATTTTATTCTTCTCCAAAAAGACAAGAAGGAGAAAATGGGACTTGATCCAAAAACCCTATTTACTGAATCTACAGTATATTTATGGTCAAAATGATTGGGATCTAACCGCAGCATTTATGCCATGATGTCACACTGCACACATGTCATCCCTTTGATGTCCCTGAGGTTTGCTGCATATCCTGCTAGATTGTCTTCTCCCCACTTTCATTTGTGTTTGAATCTTTAGCCTCAGCATTAGGAAAGTAATCAATTTGTAGATGACATGTTTGGCATTCCTTGATAAACCTGGATCTTCTACATTAATTATATTAATTGAAAGGTTTGGAGGCCTCGTTAACCTCTAATGTTAATTGTATTGTTTGTGTCTATGCCAGTGATGGCTAACCTCTGAGTGCCAATAGTACGTACGTGCGCCCGAACCCCCCAAAATGCAATGCACGTGGGGAGGGCTCCAAGTGTTCTGCCTCATGTGCATTGGTGTGCATCGCCCCTCATGCACCCTACCCCATGCCCCCCATGCCCCACACAAACATGCGTGGCAGAGACCCGATGACCAGCTGGCTAATGGGAGGCGCGTGCGCATGTGCAGTGGAGCTGAACTAGGGTGGCGGCTCGCATGCCCACAGAGGGCACTGCATGCCACCTGTAGCACACTTGCTATAGGTTCGCCATCACGAGTCTATGCCATCCTTCACCCTCAGGCTGAGGATATATGAGCTTGCTTTATGAAAATTTCTGTCTTACTACTCATCTTCTTAATGCCAAGAAGCTTGTTGTGACCTAAACCCAAACCCAGTTTCCATGCCTTTAAATCTGTGTAGCAAAAATCCATCTGTGCTCATATTTACAAAGCATATCATGTATTCTGCTACTTACCAGACAGAAAACACAGGTCTACAATTAGGATGCTAATGGCTGGAAAACTAGCAGGATGCTCTGGCTAAGAAACTGGTAAGAAATTTATTTATTATAATAAATGAAAAAATAAACTCACTTTTGAGTAGCCAGTCTATTTGGAATCTCGTTTGGTCATGAGTTCACTTGATGCCTGTTAAATGAAATACAGACTCTCAATTTCTCCATCTACAGGAGGGTGAAAAATAACACCGGCAGGATTGTTATAAAGATTAAATTTGTTGAGCATTATTGGAGGTGTTATTTTTTCTCAAATATGTTAGGAGGGCAGAAGAGAGATTAAGGTAAGAATATGTGGGAAGTTATCACCCAGCCCTCTCCCAGAAAAAATGAAATATCCTAGGAAATATTGAAAAGGCAGAATATTTCTCTGGATGTGAAAAGAAAGAAACAGTTTTAAAAGACAGAATAGTTGCCTGTAGCTTTCTGCCCATCCCCAGTTAATGGGCCATTGAGATGGCCAGGCTAGCCCACTTTACATAATAAAGACTTCACCAGCAGCTACAGAAAGGCATGATAATATACTCAACTGACCACAAGGCATCTGAGAACTCATCACAGCCTAGAGAGTAGCCCCGTGCATGGAACCATGGGAGTCTGACAACCAATCAGAATACATTTCTTACACAGGAACAGGAAACAGAGAGGTGGGAGTAAACAGGGTATAAAAAGCCTAGCAAGCCCCTCCTTCAGCCCTTCTCTCCTTCTCCACCAACATTGAAGCATGTGATCACCTTTTCAGTTCAGGGCTCAAACCATGTGGCCCTGTCCAACAATAAACCATCTTTCCAAGCAGCCTCCATGTTTCCAGTGTTTTCTTCCCCACTTGGAGCTGAACCCAGAAAGACATTTCTTTCAACAAATATAAATTCAAACATTTTCTTGGAGGATATTTTGAACCCATCCGTATTAAAACAAAACAAAACAGGAAAGTAAGACTAGGGTCTTTTCCAAATGGCAGCCTTAAGCTCCTTGTCTGTAGCACGGAAATTGGTTGGAAATGAAGCTGGCTTCATACAAGATTGCTGTCTTCTTTGAAATGCGTTCTTCAACTTTGGATGCAATGCTGACCAGGACTTCTGTCCAGATGGCACTTACCACAGGCTTTTGATTTGTGAATCCTTCCACTTGCTACTTGTCAAGAAAGCAAGCACCAATCACTCTTCTGGCCATGGATGGGTCTTTGAGGTCACAAGTTTCCATGGACAGATTTTTGTGTGAAGCCTACTTTGTGATACCTCCTCAACTTGATATCTTTCTGTCTTCCACATCTACCCATAGCCTAGTGGAAGGGGGGAAAAACATTTCGGAGAAGAAAATTATATTAAGCAGATTCTTTAACTGACACACAGATTAGACAAATGTGAGTTTTTCAAAGCAGATGTCAATCTAAGAACCAGGTTTTTCTTATATAAAAATGATGCGGAGATCAGAATGTTCTAGTGAAATCTGCAAGCTGGGTACTAAAAATTGTGGAGATCCTGAAAAAGATTTAGATGAATAATGCTTCACTCTTCGCAGTGTAATATTTTGGCTGCCCCTTTTCATTATTTCTGCCCATTTCTTATATATGAAGGGGTTCCGTTTCATAATCACTGTAGCAAATATTGTACAGAAATATTCATTTGTCCCAGTATCTTTTAAAAGTGGCATTGCAACTATTGAAGTTGTTTCAGATTGTGTACATTTCAAAATATCGTTGATCATTTCATTGAACTACTTTGGCCCCAGACAAACAAAAACAAGCTTTAAAAAAAATCAGACAAACGAAGAATATTTGAGGTTGTACTGAATTTTAGGACATCCTTAAACCTTCAGCTTTGAAAAAAAAGAGGTGAACGAGAACCTGTTTCCTTTCCTTAAACCAGTGGTGGGTTTCAAACTTTTTAGAACCTCTTCTGTAGGTGTGGCCTGCTTTATGGGAGTGGCTTGCCGGCCATGTGACACGGTGGGAGTATTCCTCCTCCAGTCATGTTGGCTCAGCACCCCTAACCCTTTAGAAAAAAAACCCTCAGGGGTGTTCAAACTTGACAGCTTTAAGACTTGTGGACTTCAACTCCCAGAATTCCTCCTCCAGTCATGTTGGCTCAGGAACTCTGGCATTGAAGTGTGCAAGTCTTAAAGCTGTCAAGTTACAAGACCCTTGCACCCCTAACCCTTTAGGAAAAAAACCCAGGGGTGTTCAAACTTGACAGCTTTAAGACTTGTGGACTTCAACTCCCAGAATTCCTCCTCCAGTCATGTTGGCTCAGGAACTCTGGCATTGAAGTGTGCAAGTCTTAAAGCTGTCAAGTTACAAGACCCTTGCACCCCTAACCCTTTAGGAAAAAAAACCCAGGGGTGTTCAAACTTGACAGCTTTAAGACTTGTGGACTTCAACTCCCAGAATTCCTCCTCTCACTCTTCATCTTGATGATGTTCGGACAGGCAGGGGGAGGGAGCTCTGCCCACCTACTCACTTGCCCACCCACCCGGCTTTCCCTCCCGCTGCCCACGGTGAGTTGTCCCCATGGCCAATTGGCCATCTTGAGTTGTCCTGCGGTGACTTGGCAGTGGCAAGCTGGCTGCAGTGACCCGGCTATGACGAGTTGTCCATAAGGAGCCGACGTGGCGCAGTGGTTAGAGTGCAGTACTGCAGGCCACTTCAGCTGACTGCTATCTGCAGTTCAGCAGTTCAAATCTCACCGGCTCAAGGTTGACTCAGCCTTCCATCCTTCCGAGGTGGGTGAAATGAGGACCCAGACTGTGGGGGCGATATGCTGACTCTGTAAACCGCTTAGAGAAGGCTGAAAGCCCTATGAAGCGGTATATAAGTCTAACTGCTATTTAATAGCAATAGCAATAGCAATAGCAGTGGACTTATATACCGCTTCATAGGCCTTTCAGGCCTCTCTAAGCGGTTTACAGAGAGTCAGCATATTGCCCCCAACAATCTGGGTCCTCATTTTACCCACCTCGGAAGGATGGAAGGCTGAGTCAACCCTGAGCCGGTGAGATTTGAACCGCTGACCTGCTGATCTAGCAGTAGCCTGCAGTGCTGCATTTAACCACTGCGCCACCTTGGCTCTATTGCTATTGCTATTCTGAGGTTCAATGGTTTCTAGGTCAATGGATTTATGAACACATTCTCACTTCAGACCATGTAATTAGCACAAGACTTTATTTCCCTTGTTCTTCACAAAATATCCATCATTAATTGCTCTCCAAATGTTCATTGTTAACAGCTACTTTTGCTGCTCTTCTTGTTTGAAACTTAGGAAGCAAAAATCCATGGGTGGTTCTGCAAATCACTCAACGGTTCTGGTACTACCTTCTGTCCACTCCTGGTGCATTGTTGAACCACGTTATAATAAGTGCCTTCAAAATTAAAGCTTCAGTTGTCAGCAGATGTTTTTAGTAAGATATCAGGAAGTCATAGAAATGAAATTGCTCTAGAATCCAAATGGAGGCATTATTAGCCATTAATAGTCTTTTTCTTCATTAGGCATGATGTCATATAATTTGATGCAAGATTGCTTTGTTAGCTACAATATCTTTGTTTCCTGTGGAGTTGGAGTCCATATTGCAGTCCATATTTCCACAGCTCAATCCGCCAAGGTGGCTTCCTCCCTATCACTGTAAGAAATGTAACACAAATATACCAAGCATAAAGCATGTTAAAGTTAATGTTTCATCACATAATGTTGCATTGTGGAGTCCTTGGTGGTCTCTGAGCTTGGTTATTTGCTTGCAGATGTTTCATTACCCAACCATGTTGTATTCTCATTTGTATTCTAATTATCCAACTAAGTTGTATCCTCAGAAAATCTATTTGGTTCTGAAAACAAATTAACCAACCAGGCATAACCTGACTTCCATTATCTTTGGATGCTCAGTGGATCATAAGGATAAATCTTGCTCGTGCTTGCTTCATTTACCATAGAACATGGTTTTTTTTCCCCAATCTATTCAGTTCATTTCTAATATCATAGAAAATATTTTACTGGAAAAATGGTTGAAACATATGGATAAGTGAGAGGGGCACTCATCACCAGTTAGAATCCTGGTGTTCTTGCATTTTATGGTCCCATTTCCTAAGATCTATGGAATTTCCAAATATCTAGCTCATTCTATTTCCAAGATTTGGAAGGGAAAAACAATTAGTTTTTAGATGCCTTTTTTGCTATTTGGGATTCATAAAACTGTCTTATTTCCACAGGAATGGCAGCCTGTTTCCGGAGGAGGAGGAGGAGGAGGAGGAGGAGGAGGAGGAGGAGGAGGAGGAGGAGGAGGAGGAGGAGGAGGAGGAAGAATCTGCCAATCACAGAGGTATCTTTTTGTCTTATAAATTTGGCTCTTTGGAAACTATTGAGGTAAGTATCTTGAAATCATGGAATCCTGTATGAGTATCTTGAAATCATGGAATCCTGTATGAGTATCTTGAAATCATGGAATCCTGTATGAGCATCTTGAAATCATGGAATCCTGTATGAGTATCTTGAAATCCTGGAATCCTGTATGACCTACTATATCTACAACTGAATTGTCCTATTGTGGCCCCATTGATAAATCTGTATTGAGGAGAAGGCAATCACTATTGGATCTCGTGTGTCCTACAGGACTTAGAGCCGTGACGGTGAACCTATGGCATGCGTGCCACAGGTGGCACGTGGAGCCATTTGCGGGGCATGTGAGACGTTGCCCTGTCAGCTCCAGCACGTATGTGCGCGCTGGCCAGTTGTCTTCTGCCTTCATTTTCAGCCAATATTCACCCTCGAAAGACTTTCCTGAAGCCTCCGGAGGGCGAAAAACAACCCAACGCATACACCGGAAGTTTGGGGACGGACTTCCGGTTTGCACGTTGGGCTGTTTTTCTCCCTCCGGAGGCTTCAGAAAAACCTCCAGAAGCCTCCGGAAGGCAAAAAACAGCCCTAGGGGCAAACCAGAAGTCAATTCCTGAAGTTCTGGGTTGCCGTAGGGCCATTTTTCACCCTCTGGAGGCTTCAGGGGGGGGTCCCTGAAGCCTCCGAAGGGCAAAAAATGGCACTACGGGCAAACCGGAAGTCCGTTTCTGAATTTCCGGGTTGCCTGTAGGGCCATTTTTCACCCTCCTGAAGCTTCCAGAGGGGCTTGGGGGGGCAGGGGAGGCCATTATTGCCCTCCCCAGGCTCCTAGAAAGCCTCTGGAGCCCAGGGAGGATGCAAAATGGGTCCATCGTGCACCATAAGCGGGGGGAAGGCAGGGGTTGGGTCTACATGCCTGGGGGTCACATATGCGTGTGTGGGGTAGTCGCACACATGGAATTATGGATGTATGACCCCCCTGCACTCCCCCCACTTTAGACACGCGAAGGGAAAAAGGTTAGCCATCACTGACTTAGAGGGCTCTTGGTGTCCCAGTGAATCATCACTTAAGTCTGACTCAGCTGTGTGCTGCAGTTGCCAAAAAAAAGCCAATGAAATCCTCGAGTGCATCAACACAGGGATAGCATCAAGATCAAGGGAAGTGATAGCGCCACTTTATGATGCCTTGGTAAGCCCACACTTGGAATACTGCATCCAGTTCTGGTCACACAACCATAGAAAAAAAGATGTTGAGACCCTATAAAGAGTTCTGAGAACAGCAACAAAGATGATTAGGGGTTTGGAAGCTAACTCATAGGGTGAATGGCGACAGGACCCAGGTATGTTTACCCTAACAAATAGATGGATTAGTGGGTAACATGATAGCTGACTTCCAGTACTTGGAAGAAGAGGGGGTTGATTTATTCCCCATAGCACCTGAGGGCAGGGCAAGAAACAATGGGTGGAAGCTTGTTAAAGAAAGATCCAACCTGGAACTAAGAAGAAATTTCCTGACAGTGAGAATCATCAATCAGTAGAACAGGTGCCTCCAGAAGTTGTGAATGCTCCAACACTGGAAGTTTTTAAGAAGAGATTGCACAACCATTTGTCGGGATGGT
Source organism: Thamnophis elegans (assembly GCF_009769535.1). Taxonomy (NCBI): domain Eukaryota; kingdom Metazoa; phylum Chordata; class Lepidosauria; order Squamata; family Natricidae; genus Thamnophis; species Thamnophis elegans. The sequence continues at coordinate 66,656,470 of NC_045549.1, forward strand.
ATAAGGACTCCTCCTTTGGACAGGGGGCTGAATTAGCAGACCTGCAAGGTCCCTTCTAGCCTTATGATTCTAAGCAAGGGTGGGATTGAAATTTTTAGGCAACCGGGTTCTCTGCTGCGTGGTTGCTGGGTGGGCCTGGCCATGGGATTGTGGCCTCATCGCTTCCTGCACCATGGATATTTTTGCCCTCCCCAGGCTCCGGAAGGTTCCTCAAGCGTCCGGGAGGGCAAAAATGGGCTCCCCTTGAACTCCAGGAAGCTGGAACGGACCTGTTTCCAGACTTCTGATAATTCTTGTAGGCCCATTTTTGCCCTCTAAGGCTCTGGAGCTTTCCTGAGCCTCCAGGAGGGCAAAAACAGCATCCCATGAGTTCCGGAGGCTCTCTGGAGGCTGGAAATGGACTCATTTCCAGACTTCCAGTAAACTTCTTGTAGCCCACATTTTTTGCCCTCCCCAGGCTTGAGGCCTTCCTCGAGCCCCTGGGAGGGTGAAAACAAAATTGAGAAATACCGAAAGGATGGCTTCATAAATAGTCATCCCAGAAAAGTTCTCAAACTTTCTTGGAGGGCCCTCTAGGGAAATTTTAGCAATTGAGTTCAGCTAAATATCAGGAATTTGCACACCCACCCCTCCATTTTTCCTTAGAAACTTTGGGAATATGAGACAGGATACATGCACTTATATACCCTGTTTCCCTGAAAATAAGACCTCCGTGGATAACAAGCCCTTTCGGGCTTTTGAGTGCATGTGCTAAAATAAGCCCTCCCCCGAAAATAAGCCCCTCTTTGAAAATATTGGCAACATAGCAGCTGCCATGAGGTGATCACGCTCACCGCCCTCCTGCACCTCAAAATAAGACCTCTCCGAAAATAAGGCCAAACGCTTATTTCAATGGTCAAAAGAAAATAAGACCCTGTCTTATTTTCTGAGAAACACGATAATATGCTACAAAAAAAGAAAAAATCCTTTAAAAAATCCAAATCGAATCTTCTACTGCTGGGTGTGACCATTTCTTGATATTAGTCAAATATTAGCATGTTTTATGCACATATTAAATAAACTGCTTTATTCAGGCATGTTTTAACTAAACTCATTTTTCAGCAAACCTCCATAAAGTAAGGTTATTAAACCTTTGATAGGTCAAAGAAGATTTGATAATCTACCTTCATAAACCATAGGAAGACAAAGAAGGCTTATTTCAAATAGTTACCTCTTTTTCATTCCATGAGGTAATTTTAATCTCAAAATATTTTTTTGAGCTAAGGGCGGCCTATAAATGTTTAATAATAATAATAATAATAATAATAATAATAATAATAATAATAGAGGAAAACCTCATCAATTTAAAGCCAGCCTCCATATAGAAGGAAATATCATTATTTTTCACCTCTAGGCAAGCTGCTTTAACACTGTATGATTGTGATATCATATTGAATGCACATTATCCCATGCTTACGGTTCTGTTTATATAAAATTATGAATATTGAGGAATTATGTCCATTAGCATATGAACCAAAAGATCATCAAACGCTCTGAAGAAACAGATGTTGGCCAGGACACACATCTCCATGGCATTATCAGTTCAAGTCCAATTGAATGTAACCCGCATCAAAACAGCATACTTTTTCCCATTGTTTTTTCTTCCTTGTCAAATATATTCTCAACTAGTTGATAACGTGGTGTTGCCCGGGTATTTACAGGGGGGAAATGTCTGGACCAAACGTAATTTCTAATGTTGGATTCTCCCCCCTTACCAGAGGGAGCCCCCTTGTGGAGTACTGTGAAATTGTTACCATGGCAACGCCACTGCACTGTACAGTAGAAACCATTCTACAGCAGTACAGTAGAAGCCATTTTAAGGCACAACAGGTTGTATCTTAACAGAACACACATCCTGAGGGGTGCTAGAGGTGTCTTACCCCACAGTATTTTTTTCCAGAGAGTAAGTCATCTGTGTACCACTTTTGGTTGAAATTGCTCAAGGCATTCCAGAGTTATGCTAGAACTCTCTCTCACACACACACACAATACACAGACACACACACACACACGTGTGTGTGTGTGTATATATATATTATATATGTGTGTGTGTGTGTGTGTATGTGTGTGTGTATGTGTATATATATATATATATATATATATATGTGTGTGTGTGTGTGTGTGTGTGTGGTGTGTGTGTGTGTGTGTGTGTGTATGTATGTATGTATGTATGTATGTATTAGTGTCACAACCCCTGGTATGCCCAAATATGGGAGGAGGCATACTGCTTCCTTTCTCTGTCTATCGGCTCATCACAAGAGACCATCCAGACAGAAAGCCATTATTTTTACTGTTGCCTTTGTTACATTTTTGTTGTATTTGTGCTGATAAATAAATAAAGGGAGACTAGTATAGATCTATTTCAAGCTATTTAGCTCTCATCAGCTAGCCATACCCTTACTGGGATTTGAACCTGTGCTGTATTACATGTATGTATGTGTATATATATATATATTAACTGTATCATATTTCTACTGTAACTATGCAAATTGCAGACTGCCTATAATCCTAGGAATGATCATAGTTTATAGTTTATTTTATTTATTTGTATGCCGCCCTTTTCCCTGGGGGGACTCAGGGCGGCTCACAATCAAAAGGAAGTTAATATGTTTATTTAATATGATCATGTGGTATTTATATACGCTTTAAAACAAGGGAAGCTTATAAATGAAATGAATATTTCCCTGTAATGTTAGAGCAATATTCCCATTCTGGTTCCGTAATTACCGTAAACCCTCAGCCTATATTACAACATGTTATTCAGCATGGTTGAGAAAGCATTAACAGGGTTAACCACTGGTACAGCTGTATATACAAGGATTCCTAACACACAGCATTTAATCTCCTTTGAGACAAGATACTTCATAGCAACAAGCTCTCGCTCTCTCTCTCTCTCTCTCTCTCTCTCCCTCCCTCCCTCCTTCCCTCACATATATATATGTGTTGTGTGTGTGTGTGTGTGTATACACACACACACACACACACACACACATACACATACGTTTTTGGCCGTTTGGTGCTTATACAACTAACTTCTGAATTAGGAACCATAGCTGCATCATATAGTCCTGGTTGGGTGATGAGGACTGCACAAAAAATCAAATGATCTAAGCCGCAGAGCTCACTGTAACAGCATTGCCAAAAAAGGCATTAAGAGTTGTTAACCTAATTTTGCGAAGCTTCTTCTCCAGTAACATTGCACTGCTTAACTAGGGCATACAAAACCTTTGCCAGACCACTCCTCGAATACAGCTCGAATCCACACTGTATATTGGATATTAATACAATTGAGCAGGGTCCAGAGGTATTTCACGAGAAGAATCCTCCACTCCTCTGCTCACAATAGAATCCCTTTTGCCACCAGGCTTGAAATTTTGGGCTTGGACAACCTGGAACTGCACCGCCTACGGTCCGACCTAAGCATAGTACACAAAATTGTCTGCTACAATGTCCTACCTGTCAACGACTACTTCAGCTTCAACCACAATAATACTCGGGCAAACAATAGATACAAACTCAAGGTAAACCGCTCCAAACTCGATTGCAGAAAATACGACTCAGCAACAGAGTGGTCAACGCCCTGGAATACTCTACCCGACTCCGTTGTTACAGCTTCAAACCCTCACAACTTCAATCTCAAACTGTCTACCATGGACCTCACCCCATTCTTAAGAGGTCCGTAAAGGGGGCGTGCATAAGCGCACCAGTGTGCCTACCGTCCCTGTCCTACTGTCCCCATTTATCTATATTTACTTCCTTTGTTCATGTTTATGTTCATATCCATACTTGTTATCTTGTACATGTTAGACAAACAAACAAATAATCAATAGGCTCAGGGAAACAAACTTGCTTTCTCTGAGCATATTCAGACGCAAGCAGGTTTGCTTCCAATGACTTATTGCCAGTGAGTTATCGGAGAGTCCCCAGCAATTTCAAATCTGAAAATCGAAGGTCAGACTATGGGGCTCAGCCTGCAGGTTGAATAGTAGAACCAAGACTGCATCAATCCAAGTAATAACAGACTGGAGCTCCTGGCCAGAGAGGAACAACGCAGACAGAGGGAGTTCAGCCAAAACCTATGATTGTTATGTTATGCCAGGATGCCCCACTCCACAGCTGCCTGGTATTGTAGGATCTGTGCTCCTGATATAGGCAGCCACAAAGAAGAGGGGGTCAACCTATTCTCCAACGCACCTGAAGGCAGGACAAGGAAGCAACGGATGGAAACTAATCAAGGAGAGAAGCAACCTGGAATTAAGGAGAAATTAGAACAATTAGTCGGTGGGCAACTTGCCTCCGGAGGTTGTGAGTGCCGCACCACTAGAAGATTTTAAGAAGAGATTGGACAGCCATTTGTCTGAAATGACATAGGGTTTCCTGTTTGAGCAGCAGGTTCAGAGGTGGTTCCTACCAGATCGCACCTATTTGGTAGAACCGGTTCGTCAAATCTACCGGACCGGTTAGAAGAGGTTCCACCAGTGGACCCGGAAAACCAGGCCCACACCTACAGAAGAGGTCCCAAAAATTTTTGAAACCCACCACTGCTAAAGGGTTAGGGGTGCAAGGATGTGTTACTTGACAGCTTCAAGACTTGCATGCTTCAATGCCAGAGTTTCTGAAGAGCTACTTGGACCGACCTAAGTACTAATTCATAATTTCATATCCGGTCACATGGGTGGCAAGCCACTCCATCCGGTCACATGGGTGGCAAGCCCACTCCCCACAAAGAAAGCCACACCCCACAGAGTAGGTTCGAACAATTTTTGAAACCCACCACTGAGCAGGTTGGACTAGAAGACCTCCAAGGTCCCTTCTGTTTGTGTCCTGGCCAGCAGATGGCGCTGTGCAAGGAGCCTCTGATTGGCCAGGACGTGCCTGCCAGCTGGCGGGAGAAACCGGGTTTCTCATTGGTTCCCCGTCTGACAGCTCCTAGTATAATAGCTGTCAAACGGGGGTTTTTGTTGTCTTCTGCTTGTTCCAGTTCTGTTAATAAAAGTTCTTGTTATTGCTAACCGGTCTCCTCAGTCTGTGTCCCTCAGAACTTAAAACCTTCCAACTTGTTATTCTGTTCTGTTAATCCAATTGTTTCTTGGAACCATTTGCTCCTTGTGTCTACAAAGTTTATGCAAGCTGTAGGTTTTGTATAGCCGGGGTGGCACAGTGGTTAGAGTGCAGTACTGCAGGTACTTCGCTGACTGTTGGCAGTTCGAATCTCCCCAGGCTCAAGGTTGACTCAGCCTTCCATCCTTCCGAGGTGGGTAAAAGGAGCACCCAGATTGTGGGGGCAACTGTTGACTCTGTAAACCACCTAGAAAGGGCTGTAAAAGAACTGTAAAGTAGTATATAAGTCTAAGTGCTATCGCTGTAGCTACCGGACTAGCTGGGGTGGCATTACTAGAAAGTAATTGGAGGCCTATCATATCTTATGTATTTAACAAGGTAACCCTTCTCTTTCCTACTCTTCTCACACCTGGTCAATGACCACCTGGCCTCTCTCCCCATAGAAAAGTGGTTCACCGACAAATACGCGCCCGACAAATGTGCGCCGACAAAACCGCCCGCGACAAGCGTGTCCACTAAAGCGCATCGATAATGTGCGCCGACAAAAGCGCGCCATCGAAAACAACGTGAAAACGTTAACAACCCTAACCCTAACCCTAACCCTAACCCTAACCCTAACCCTAACCCTAACCCTAACCCTAACCTAACCCTAACCCTAACCCTAACCCTAACCCTAACCCTAACCCTAACCCTAACCTAAAAACCCTAATCGTGCTTTTGTGGGTGCGGTTTTGTCGGCGCGCTGTAGTGGGCACGCTGTTTTGTCACGGCGGGTTTTGTCGCGGCGCGCATTTGTCGGCGCGAGCATTTGTCGGGTCACGAGAAAAGTTACTCAGCCTTGCGGCTCCTGTGTGCTGAGCCAATGGAGGGGGAACCGCACAGGTATGCTAACTTTCTCAGCCAACAGGTTGTGCAGAGAAAGCTGTAACTGTGTTGAAAACGCAGATTCCCTCGGCCTGATCATGTCGGCACAGTGACCTTGTGATCATCCAGTTTCATGAAGCAAATGTTCCCAAATCGTGACCCTCCCCGACGTTTTGTTTTCAGTCATTCCCTTGCTTGCAGTCGCCCTCATTTAAGAAGCTCGGGTTTTTAAGGCAGGAGGAATAACATAGCGCTGTGGCTCATGTTGTCCTGAGATCAGTTTGTGCCAGATAATATTTGCATAAGTCAGGTAGAGGGCTTAAAGACAGCAGGATACTGTTGGATAGCGGCGGTTTGCAAAACCAGCTATGCAAATATAGTGAGTCCTGTCAACAGTTGAATAAAGGCTAATAATGGGCAAGTCTTTGTTTGACCCTTTCCTTTCTCACATAGTTTCTGTTAAGATGTCACCTGTGCATTGTGCTCCAAAACCCATAGATTGTGTTCATCTGTTGCATTCTGTGATACGTTTCAGCTGCAGTAAAGTTATTACAAATGCAGGGGTTTTTTTATTATTGGGTGGGATAAAAACCTTATATTGCAAGCGGGAAAATACAAGGATTATCTTTCTTACTGCCTGTTCTGGGATCAATTAATCTCCAAATGAGAGAGGGGGGAGGGGGAGGGAGAGGGAGGGACGAGAGGGAGGGAGGGAGGAGAGAGAGAGAGGGGAGGAGGGGGGAGGAAGAGAGAGAGAGAGGGAGAGAGGGAAGGAGGAGAGAGGGGGAGAGAGAGAGAGAGGAAGGGAGAGAGAGAGGGAAGGAGAAAGAGAGAAATCGAGATTGTGTGTGTGTCTGTGTCTGTGTGGTTTGTGTGTGTAGATAAAGGTTCCCTTGCACATATGTGTTTTGTCCTTCCCTACTCTAGGGGGCGGTGCTCATCTCCATTTCAAAGCCGAAGAGCCAGTGCTGTCCGAAGACATCTCCGTGGTCATGTGGCCGGCATGACTAAAGGCCCAAAGGCGCGCAGAACACTGTTACCTTCCCCCTCAAAGGTGGTCCCTAT
>NC_045549.1:66668498-66755998 GCF_009769535.1 Thamnophis elegans
AACTAGCATACGTAGTTGAATTAAACATTCCACTCTCTTCTGAAACTTTTCTTGGATTTATCCATGGCAGCTATCACACATTGGTGGTTGTGACGCATATTTTGAGTGACAGGGAACTGCAGCAGAGGGATGAAAGAGCCACATGCGGCTCTGGAGCCACAGATTGCTGACCTCTGGTGTAGAAGGACTTTGGTAGTCAACGTGGTGTTCAATTTGAACAGGGTGAATTCATTAGAGAGCAAATCTTTTTCGATGGCACTGTGATCTTTTCTTTTGAAGGCAGTGAACCAGTGCCTATCACATCCTGTTTGATATAAGAACACCTGCTTATTCATATGGCTTAAACGATCATCGCTGAGAAGACCAAGGGCTTCCCAACTGATGGTTTGCAACAGTGGTGGGTTTCAAATGTTTTTAGAATCTCTTCTGTAGGTGCGGCCTGCTTTGTGGGAGTGGCTTGCCGACCATGTGACTGGGTGGGCGTGTCCAACTTGTAAAATGTGGTGAAACTCACTTTACAACGCTCTTGCTTAGCAACCAAAATGTTGGCTCAGAAACTCTGGCATTTGAAGCACGCAAGTCTTAAAGCTGTCAAGTTACAAGACCCCTCACCCTTTAGAAAAAAAAATCCTAGGGGTGTTCAAACTTGACAGCTTTAAGACTTGTGGACTTCAACTCCCAGAATTCCTCCTCTCGTTCTTCATCTTGATGATGCGCAGACGGGCGGGGGGAGGGAGCTGGAACCGGTTCTAAACGGCACTGCAGATTTGTGGAACCTCTTCTATAGAAGAGGTTAGAACTGGCAGGAACCCACCCCTGGTTTGCAAGCAACCAGCCACTTGGATCAAGAAGATTTTGAAGGTTTGTTCTCGGTGCTTGTGATTGGTTTGCAAACGTTTCGTTACCGGGCTAAGTAACATCTTCAGCAGAATTTAGGGGATTTCAGTGTTGGTGTTTTTCTGCTTATAAAGGCTTCATGCGGTCAGTGGGTCTTACGATGGGAGAGTCACATCAGGTGAGGATCTTGGGATGGGTCTTATGATAGATCTGGTGTGGGTCATATCACAAGTCATCACAAGACCCTCACCTGTCGTGACCTCCCCATCACAAGACCTACTGACCACTTGAAGCCCTTATACTCAAAAGAAGACCAACAGTGACATCCCCTAAATTCTGCCAAAGATGTTACTTATCCTGATAACAAAACAATGCAGAAACCAACCCACCATCTCGGAGAACGAACCTTCACCCTCATCCTACACCCGAGCTATAGATATTCATCACTACCACAAACTTTGGTCAAGCTCAGCTTACTTGCTCAAATTCAATTATTCAAGGAAGAAAATAGCTGCCACAGCCAATGACCATAGTTGAATTAGCCAGAAAGGATGGGGGTCAAGCTATTTTCCAAGGCACCCGAAGGCCAGACAAGGTATAATGGATGGAAACTGATCAAGGAGAGATTCAACCTGGAAATAAGGAGAAATTTTCTGACAGTGAGAGCAATTAACCAATGGAACAGAAGTTGCCTTCAGAGGTTGTGGGAGCCTCATCACTGGATGCTTTCAGAAAGAGACTGGACTGCCGTTTGTCAGAAATGATGTCGGGTCTCCTGCTTGGGTGGGGGGTTGGACTAGATGACCTACAAGGTCCCTCCCAACTCTGTTAATCTGCTAAAGCCTTTGGAGCACTGAAATGGCGCCGATGGCAGAATTCACACAAGTTGATCCCTATATGATACTGATATAGGATATTATAGAGCCGAGGTGGCGCAGTGGTTAAATGCAGCACTGCAGGCTACTGCTAGATCAGCAGTTCAGCGGTTTCAAATCTCACCGGCTCAGGGTTGACTCAGCCTTCCATCCTTCCGAGGTGGGTAAAATGAGGACCCAGATTGTTGGGGGCAATATGCTGACTCTCTGTAAACCGCTTAGAGAGGGCTGAAAGCCCTATGAAGCGGTATATAAGTCTACTGCTATAAGTCTACTGCTATTATGGAATTTTGCAACTTGCTCCAAAAGCACATGGACAAGCTCAAAAGATTTTTTTTTTTAAATGTGCTGAATATTTAAACAAATATTTAAATATTTCCGTTCATCCAGGATGGAATAATGTCTCCTGCCTTGGGCAGGGAGTTAGACTAGAAGACTTCCAAGGTCCCTTCTAGCCCAATGATTCCTGATTCTGTTCTAGTTTTTAGTGCCAGGGTTTAAAAAAAACAAAGCCAAAACGGAAAACTATCAACATGGAGTCTACCGCAAACAAGGGTTATAGCTGTAGAAGACAATGGATTTAGCTCTGGATTCATCTGTCTGAACATTTACGATGAAGCCTATTATTTTATTCAATACAATATCCAGAACCATGGGAAGCGTATCCGTTATGCCCCTCTTAAATGATTATTTGTGCATTTATCCAGCAGCCAGACAATAGTGACTGCTTTGCAGAAATGCCTGCTGGCGTTTCATCCCAACAGAGGATTCTAAATGCAGTGTAAACACTACAATGTGGCTTGAGGAAATGTGTATAAAGCTAGACTTGTCACTTACTTAAAACTTGTCTGTCGAAACGAATTCCAGGCCCAATTGGCCTGGAAAATCAAAAGATCCTCCACTCTCATTTCGAAGAATTTAAGGCAGTGTTTCTCAACCTTGGCAACTTGAAGATGTCCAGACTTCAACTCCCAAAATTCCCCAGCCAGCATTCGCTGGCTGGGGAATTCTGGGAGTTGAAGTCCAGACATCTTCAAGTTGCTAAGGTTGAGAAACACTGCTTTAAGGGTTAGTCCTCCCAAACATTGAACCCGACCTGCTGGAAGTGTAAAAAAGTACAAGGGACTTTTTAATCACATATGGTGGACCTGCCCGGAAACACAAAATATTGGACAAAAATTTGGAAATGGGTTGCAAGAAATTACAGGAGAACAGATAAAATACAAACCCGAAATCTTCTGCTGGGAATAATCAAAAGGGAAATATACAAAGAAAATTAAGTACATATTAACACATCTGCTAACTACAGCTAGAATAGCATTTGCCCAATGCTGGAAACAAATAATACCCCCTCGGACGAATTGGTGATAAAAAAACCTTTGGATTGTGCAGAGATGGACAAATTAACACTGAAATTAAAAGATAAAGAAGAGTCGGAATATTATGAAATTTGGAACAATTGGTACAAATGGCTGCAAAACAAGAATAAAATTAATTAAGCCAAAAACTATACACACACACACACACACACACACACACACACACACTAAATATATACCTTCCTCCCTGGCTTCAGCTGATAAGGAGGGGAGCCTGTGGCTTAATGGCTAAGACGTCTGCCTACGATGTAATATAGCAGAGGCTCGAATCCCAGTAAGGGTATGGCTAGCTGATGAGAGCTAAATAGCTTGAAATAGATCTATACTAGTCTCCCTTTATTTATTTATCAGCAAAAATACAACATATATATAAATATATATAGAACTGTGTATAAAGGTGTAATTATAGAAGCGAAATATTATATACATGTACAGGTAGGATGACATAATAATGTTGATATAATGACTGTAAGGTGTTGTAGAAGGGAAAAAATAATAAAAAAATCTGCTAACAAAAAAAAGGGTTAGTCCTTGGTCTTGATTGAGTCGTCTTCCTTTTAATTGCATATAAAGATTCTCCCGCAACAAAACCTACCATAGATAGGACTCATCCGCCTTCCTGGTTGTATCCTCACCACTTGAGCTTAAAATCTGTTAACCCAGGACCTTTCCAGTTGAAGATGCCCTACCTCCATGATGACGAAGCTATGGCACGGGTGCCACAGGTGGCCCGTGGAGCCATAACTGAGGGTACGCGAGGCCTTGCCCTATGCCAGCACCAGCACCCATGGACATGCTGTCCAGCGGATTTTTGGCCTTCCGGAGGACGGGGGAGGCTGTTTTTCACCCTCCCCAGCTTCAGGAAAGCCTCTGGCGCATGTGGATGGTGAAAAATGGGCCCAATGGGCCTACCGGAAGTCTGGAGCTTTGGTGAGGCCTGCACACATGCACGGGGGGGGGGGAGGGGGGTTGTGTGCGCATGCGCAGGGGGAGGGGGTTGCATTATGGGTGTGGGCGTGCATGCCCTTTTGGCACCCAATCAGAAAAACATCCTACTTTGTTGAAAAGGCTCTGGAACGCTGCATCATTATCCCAATCGCAGAGTGGTGGGTTTCAAAAATTGTTCGAACCTACTCTGTGGGTGTGGCCTCCTTTGTGGGAGTGGCTTGCCACCCATGTAACCAGATATGAAGATGCTGACGACACTTGTCAGAACCATTTTAAATTACCTCACATACAGCACTGGCATAAGAATAGGATGTAAACTTGTTTTTTAAAAGGCATCTTTGGTTTGCGTTAAAACAACTTCAACACACGCAATGTTCTGATTGCACCACAAATGCAGTAGTCATCCTTACCTTTCACAGAGGCACTGAGTTTTATAAATATGAGCATGATAGTGTAGATTAATCATATCCAAGGACCAGTGGTGGTTTCAAAAATTTTTGGAACCTCTTCTGTAGGTGTGGCCTGCTTTCCGGGTCCACTGGTGGAACCTCTTCTAACCGGTTCGGTAGATTTGACGAACCGGTTCTACCGAATAGGTGCGAACTGGTATGAACCCACCTCTGCAATCGCATAACTGAAATGCAATTCTCTCTCTCTCTCTTTCTTGTGTGTGTGGAAGGAATCTGTTTAGAAACCTTGATGTTTGCTGACCTGATCTGCTCTTGTTTCTGGTAGATTGATCGTTTTTGCAGGTGACAACACCGTTCTCCAGCGAGGATAAAGCAATCTTCGGGAAGGCTCCTTCCATTTCCCCAGGTCTACCTGCAATAACAATACAGGTATTGCTCAACTTGGAACAGTTCATTTAGTGACGGTGCAAAGTTGCAACAGCACTGAAAAAGGAGACTTAGGACTATTTTTCATACTTACGACCGTTGTGGCATTCCCATGGCCATGTGATCAAACTTCAGAGGCTTGGCATTTGATTGATATTTATGACGGTTACTGAGTCCCAGGATCATGCAACCTTCTTTTGCAACCATCTGACAAGCAAAGTCCATGGGGATTCACTTAACAACTGGGTTACTGATGTAGGAAGTCAGCAGCCCACCTAGAAAGAAGGCTTCCCTAAGAATCAAATCATTTACTTCTCTCCACTACCAGGAAAACACTTCAGGCATGAACCTCCAACAGTTAAATTTCACAAATGAGATACAGTACTTTTGCATCTGTTGAGAAAACTGGAGCCTTCCATTCAGTATCCATCTACAGAAATCCAGGCCAGCCTATTTACAAACAAAACAGTTCCCCCAGGATGGGAGCTGATGGGATTAAGAATTTACATTTTCCTATCCAAATTCTAAGGACAGGACAAGATCTTTAGGACATAATAGGGTTAATCCACCACCATTGAAATAATAAAAGACACAAGGCTCACTATATTGCACAACCCCCTGGAGCATCTCAAACACAAAATCCAGGAGCCCTATAAAAATCCATCCGCTCACTCAGCCATTTTGTCAGCCACCCCAGAAACATTGCTGCTGTCACTGAAGTTTCTGGAAAAGCAGATAAACAGAGGCCTTTCCTTCTATCCCAGCCTCCATTTTATTTCCAGCAGTTTGTTTCGTTTCTCTTTCTGACTGGATTTTTCTTCCAACGCTGACTTATCAACTGCAGTGATTCACTTAACGGCGGCAAGAAAGGTCATAAAAATGGGGCAAAACTCACTTAACAAGGGTCCCACTTAACAACAGAAATTTGGGGCTCAATTGTCGAGGACTCCCTGTAGAATTGAATATAGGATAGAGACGATAGAAGTTTCGGTTCACCGACAAATGTGCACTCAACAAAAGCACGCCGACAAAACCGCGGCAAGAAAACCGCGAATTCTAAATCATGCTGACGAATGAGCGCAGAAGTGCGCCAACAAGAGTGTGCTGACAAAAGCGCGCCTTCAATGAACAAATAATAACCGCGAGTTCTAAACCTAACCCTAAACCTAACTCTAAACCTAACCTAAACCTAACCCTGAACCTAACCCTCAACCTAACCCTGAACTTAACTCTCAACCTAACTCTCAACCTAACCCTCAACCTAACCCTTACCTTAACTTAAATTCGCGCTTCTGGCGGCACGCTGTTGTCGGTGCGCTGTTGTCGGTGCGTTGATGACATCGCAGTTTTCTCGCCGCAGTTTCATCGGCGCACTTTTGTCGTGCGCGCAGTTGTCGGGTCACGAGAAGTTTCACATTTCACTTCTGCATCCATCCCATCCCTTCCCTCACAGGGAGATATTTTTAAAAAAATATTTGACCAGGGTCCAGTGCTTTTGTGGCTCCCCTGAGTCTAATTGGATGTGAGGTTTTTTTTAAAAAAAAAATAACCCATGATAGTCACTGATTGAAAATATGAGTTGTGATCGCGAAGCCATTGGTAATCAAGCAGAACCTGTGGGAATCTTTACTGCTACCCTTTTTAAAAAAAAAAAATTTAATAAGTTAATACAGTTTAAAACAATGGAGAAAGCTTGCCCATTCAACAACCCCTTGAAAATCCCAATTATGTGGCAAACCCATTCCTTGTGATCTTCCTTCTTTCGTCCCCAAAACGTTGCCCTCGTGCTTCATAAGACGACAAAGAAGAGAGAGGCAGTGTTCTCGTGTTTTCAGTGTTACTTTTTCCTCCGATGATTTAAACACGCTTTAAATGCAGTCTTAAAAGCAGTGTGTCTTTGTGTGTGTCCCTCAGTCAGAGGGACATTGTTGTTAGACCATCCAAATGAGTTAGAAATTCATTATCTCTGACCGACTGAAACAGAGGCTGTATTGTCCTTTCCAACTGAAAGAACACAGTTTCTTTAACTGCTGGACTTAATCGCTGAAAAATATTCTAATTTTCGTAATGATATCATCCCTCGTTGTATTTCTTGCTTGGGTTTTTTTTTTGGGGGGGGGGCATCACACAAAATTGTTAAATACTGGTCGTCCTCGTCTTACGACCACAATTGAGCCCAACGTTTCTGTTGTTCAGTGAGACATTTGTTAAGTGAATTTCGCCCCTCGTCTTCCTTGCCTCGGTTGTGAAGTGAATCACTGCGGGTGATAAGTTAGTAAACCGGACGTTAAGTGAATCTGGCTTCCCCATTGACTTGGCTGGTCAGAAGGTCACAAAAGGGGATCACATGACCTTGGAGACACAGCAACGGTCGTAAGTATGAAGGAGTTGCCAAGGATCCAAATTTTGATCACCTGATCATGAGGATGCTGGAAAAGCCGTCAGGGTGAAAAATGGTTTTAAGTCACATTTTTCAGTGTAACTTTGAACCGGTGGTGGGTTACAGCCGGTACGCCCCTGGGAGCAGCAGGTACCGTTCCAGTACGGTGCTGCGGAGAGCCCGCCCGCCCGCCCTCCTTACCTGTATTTGACCCTACCGGGCCATTTGTGCATGCCCATGCAGCGTACAGTGACTGCGTGATACTCCGCCGAGGAGGTGGAGCATCGCAGAGTGTGGTGCGCATATGTACGCAGGCGGTGCATGTGGTGGGCGCCCGGCAGTGGTGGGTTTCAAAAATTTTTGGAACCTCTTCTGTAGGTGTGGCTTTCTGGGTCCACTGGTGGAACCTCTTCTAACCGGTTCGGTAGATTTGACGAACCAGTTCTACCGAATAGGTGCGAACTGGTAGGAACCCACCTCTGGCGCCCGGCCCCGTCGCAGTGTACCGGTTGCGACAGGATCTGGAACCCACCTCTGCTTTGAACAGTCATTAAACAAACTGTTGTAAATTGAAAACTACCTGTACATAGAAGTCGAATTAACATGTGTCTGAATAAAATCAAGGAAAAATAGCTTGATAGCTTGGAATTGTGAATGGGTTTTGTGAATGGATATGATCCTTGCCTTTTGTTTTGAGGGATGGATGACCCAGCTGAGAGAGAGACAGAGACAGAGACAGAGAGACAGAGACAGAGACAGAGAGAGAGAGAGAAAGAAAGAAAGAGACAGAGAGAGAAAGAAAGAAAGAAAGAGACAGAGAGACAGAGACAGAGAGACAGAGAGACAGAGAGAGAGAGAATGTCCCATTAAATAAAAGAAGATGAATTATTGTGTTTTTATATCCTCCAGCAGATCCCAAAGTTCTGTGGTTTTTCTTTGCAGCTGTAAAAAGTGGATTCAAACCAGGGAGAAAAAGTAATGCCGCTGTATCTTCAAAGGGATTTTCCCTATGTAAGTTGAGAGTCACTTTAGCTTTGCAATTGTGGTTGTGTTTTAATGATGACACCATCTCAGCCTTTCCTAATGGAATTTGCATGGCAATGTAGATTCACGGCAATGTAGATGACGCTTTAATTTTGAAGAGTAGCTCAGTGGCTAAGACGCTGAGCTTGTTGATCAGAAAGGTCAGCAGTTCGGCGGTTCGAATCCCTAGTGCAACCTAACGGAGTGAGCTCCCGTTACTTGTCCCAGCTTCTGCCAACCTAGCAGTTCGAAATCACATAAAAAAATGCAAGTCGAAAAATAGGAAAAGATTTTGGTGGGAAGGTAACAGCATTTGGTGTTTAGTCATGCCGGCCACATAACCATGGAGATGTCTTCGGACATCGCTGGCTCTTCAGCTTTTAAACGGAGATGAGCACCGCCCCCTAGAGTCGGGAAGGACTAGCACATATGTGCGAAGGGAACCTTAATTTTGTGATTCCCCCTTGTGAGAAGATTTTACAGAGGGCAAGGTTTTAGACAGGTATCAACTTCTATTTCCAATGCCTATTGATAGCTTCTTTGGGCTTTTGTCATTTTACACACAAACACACCTAGGGATGTACACAAATGCAAATAACAGATTCAATCCCCTAATATCCTTTGATTGATACATTCAGGGCCCTTCACTTAAAAGCATCACCTGTACATTTTACAGCTCATTTTACAAGAAAAAGGACTTATGTGCCTGTTTCCAATTTTGTTGCTGGGCATTCATTTCTCCGGCCTCCTTCATATACATGACAAACGCAAATTCGGTGACTAGCTTGCAGTTATCCATTCTCCATCTGACGCTGCATATAATTAAAAAGTGTCAAGATTTGGAAGCTGCAATCTGGGCCATCCATTATATCACCTGGACGAATACACGATTTTATCTAACTTGTCTGACGTTTTAATGTTTCTCTGGGTTTTGCTGCCTTTTGTGGAAAAAAAATTGAAGATCTCTTCCATTTGTTTGTTTATATGCCCGACTTTAGATTTTAGATCTTTACTTTTCTACAAAGTCAAACCACATTCTGAAACTTTGAAGAGCTGATAAAGGTAAAGGTTCCCCTCGCACATATGTGCTTACAGAAACCGCCTCTCCCGTTAACCCTTATTACATTGTAACAGCTAAGGCCGAACCGCCCATCGATGTGAGTGATATTGAGTGGGCCATGCCCACCCAGTCACATGACCACCGAGCCACACCTACCCAGCTAGTCATTAGGGCAGAGAACTGGTTGTTAAATTATTTGAATCCCACCACTGATGACAAGGACAAGTTGTCCTTGTCATCAGCGTTGGGCGCATGGTTGCTCCAATGCCAGAAATTCTCCACCTTTGGATCTGAATGGGATGACTCTTCCACGTAGAGCAGGGGTGTTGAACTCAAGGCCCATGGGCCAGATCTGGCCCATGAGGTGCTTAGATCTGGTCCACAGGGTTGCCCTGGAAGTAGAAAGGACAGGCCCACAGTTCCTCTGCCGCGGCTCTCCTGAGCTCTGCTTTTGCTGGCAGGGCGTCGCAGCCATAAACGGAGCTTGGGAGCCCGTTTTCACTGGCAGAGTGCTCAGGCCACCACATGAGTGATGTTGAGCTTGCCCTGCCCACCATGGCCATACCCACCCCACCCCCTCAAGGTCAAACACAACCCTGACGCAGCCCTCGATGAAATCAAGTTTGACACCCCTGACTTAGAAAACAGATACATTATTTGAGAGCCCTTCTGGACTCACCATAAAGAACAAATGCCATTCACGTGATTGCATTGTACCAAGAGTCCTTTCTCCAGGTTACTCATGCCTTGCTCACCTCACAGGTGGATACTTGCGGTATGCTTTATATGGAAGCTACAACTAGTCTCAGATAGCTGTGGCAGAAGATTTTCAGGCACATCACAGTACGATCACGTAACATTTCTGCCATGTAGGTTGGATTGGTTAGTGGTGAACTTCCATATGCAATTCAAACATGGTACACAGATGACTTACTATTGTGGCCCAGCAGGTGCCGTTGGAGCTGCTACCAGACTCCGACAGCGAGGGGCCCTATGAGTCGGCTCTGGAGGATGTGGAGGACCCTGGACAGGGTTCCGACTCCGAGCAGGGCGCAGAGAGGCTGGTTGGCCACCAGGAGGTGCCTGAGCCTTGGACCAGTGGGGAGGAGACAAGGAAGAGTGATCTGGACGCCAACAGTGAGTTGTTCCTGGATGCCCAGCACCGAAGAGCTAATAGGTGTCAGGAACAGTTGCACACTTACAGGAGGTAATTGCACTCAGCTGGTGGTCATTAGGCTCCTCTCCAGACTAGAAAAGGACGGCTTGTGCACACGCCCTTTTTGCAGAAGTCAACGCATTAACTAATGTTTGAAGAACAGTATTGTGAGCTTGGCAGGCTGGATTGCTGCCAGGGCTTATCTGTGCTGGATTGCTGCCCCGGCTTATCTGTGCCAGTTTGCTGCCAAGGACCTGTCTGTCTGTGAATAAATTCTGTAAAGTATCTTTGACTTGGAGTGTTTTGGGGTGGGACGAAGGGGGTCAGAACAACTTACTCTCTGGAAAAAAAATATTGTGGGGGTAAGACACTCCTAAAACCTCTCGGTGTGTGTGTCCTGTTAAGATACAGCCCGTTGTGCCTTAAAATGGCTTCTACTGTACTGCCATCAAAATGGCTTCTACTGTCCAGCGCAATGGAGTTGCCATGGTAACAGCTTCACAGTACTATACAAGGGGGCTCCCTTTGGTAAGGGGGCAGATCCAACATTAGAAATTACATTTAGTCCGTACTTTTCCCCCCTTTAAATAAATACCAGGTCATCAGCTAGTTATCTATAAAGCCTTTTATGGCATAGAGTCTGACTTTCTCAGCGACCTCTCCCCTCATTTTGGAAGTTTTGATTGCTTCACACATTGGGAATGAATGCAGACCTTTTAATGGTCCTCTCTCACCAATATATACTTCATCACCTGTACTCTCATCTGAATACCTGGTGTATCTCGGCTAAACCAGGAACAAATGTGACAGTTGTATATACATAAAGTTAAGGTATAAAACGGGAGGATGATTTTTTTTTAATCTTTCAGAAAAGACATTGGGCTAAATATTGGCAGAAGAATTAATACCGATGCAGCTCTTAACTTAGCATAATATGTTTTTCCGGTCTCTTATTGTGTATGGAATTATATGTCTAGCTAATTTCCAATTAATGCAGACAGCCCTCTTGTAATTTTAAGTGAGGTCGGATACGTGGAGTTTACCTTATTCAGTAGTGGAATGGAAAATGACTGGCCATGTTGTTTCATATTGAAAACTTACAATCTCTTTGCACTTCAAAGATGATATTTTAACTATTTCGTTAAGGCAAAACATTTTCACTCCATGCAGCTGCAGGAGAATTACTTTCTCCTCTTGGTATCTTATGATTATATTACTTTTGTTGTTTGTATGTACATTGAGGCCTTATCCACCGGGGACAAATTTCTTGTGTGTCCAATCACACTTGGCCAATAAAGAATATTCTGTGTAGATATCCATTACCTCTTCTCTCTGTCCATCATGCCTTGAATTAGTCCACGGGGATGGGGAAAGTGGTTTGTAAATTTGATCATCTCCTCTCTCCAGGTGTCCCAGAAGTTCTCCTCTCTCTCTTCACCCTCAACTTTCATTATTGGTTTTCTTTTATGTCCGATAACTCATGCATGTTTTCCTAGCTGCGACGTTTGCATCTGCTCGCTTTTACTGTGCCTATTCATGCAAAACAAGCGTATCAGTTACAAATACGTTAGCATGGATTTATTTTTCATGGCTCAACTTTCTCTCTCTCTCTCTCTCTCCTCTCTCTCTCTCTCTCTCTCTCTCTCTCTCTCTCTCTCTCTCTCTCTCTCTCAGGTCAGTCGCTGTTTCCCTTGTAGGCTCTTCTGGATCTCCCATTTTTGATGCTTTTGTTTCCCAGATATTTAAATACATAGGCATGTTCAGGTTTTTCCAAAAACGGAGGTTAAGTTGTCAGCGACGTTGCTTTATTCTCCATTTATTTCTTGGCCATCGGCGTGAAAAATGAGAAACTGTCTAGGGCCGTAATGGAGAACCTATGACACACCTATTTGCTGGCACGGCAGCCCTTGGCAGCCCTCCGCACCGGCACACCGCCGCACCAGCCAGCTGATTTTTGGCCTTCTGGAGGGCTGGAGGAGGCTGTTTTTGCCCTCCCTAGGTTTCAGGAAAGCTTCTGGAGCCTAGAGAGGGCGAAAAACATCCAGTTGGGCCTGTTTTTTGCCTTCTCGAGGCCCTGGAGGCTTTTCTGAAGCCTGGGGAGGGCAAAAAACAGTCCAACGGGCAAACCGGAAGTTTGTTCTTGAACTTCCGGTTGGGCCGTTGGGCTGTTTTTCGCCCTCTCCAGGTTATAGAAAACCCTCTGGAGCCTGAGGAGGGCGACCCCCACCCACGTGGGGGGACACTCAGATATGCGTGGTGGGGGGTCACTCGCGCAAGTGCAGGTGGGTGGGCACACGTATACGCGTGACACCCACAGTTTTGGCACCCCTTTAGAAAAAGGTTAGCCATCATTGGTCTAGAGGGATCTATCCTCCAGGGGAAGGATACTGCAAAATCCCCATTCCCTCCCCACTCCAGGGAAAGGATACTTCAAAATCCCCATTTCCTCCCCACTCCAAGGAAAGGATACTGCAAAATCCCCATTTCCTCCCCACTCCAAGGAAAGGATACTGCAAAATCCCCATTCCCTCCCCAGTCCAGGGGAAGGATACTGCAAAATCCCCATTTCCTCCCCACTCCAAGGAAAGGATACTGCAAAATCCCCATTTCCTCCCCACTCCAGGGAAAGGATACTGCAAAATCCCTATTTCCTCCCCATTCCAAGGAAAGGATACTGCAAAATCTCCATTCCCTCCCCACTCCAGGGAAAGGATACTGCAAAATTCCCATTTCCTCCCAATCAGCTGGGACTCGGGAGGCAGAGAATAGATGGCAGCGGGACCAGTCAGAGGAGGTATTTACAAGTTCTCCGAACTACTCAAAATTTTCGCTACCGGTTCTCCGGAACTGGTCAGAACCTGCTGAATACCACTTCTGATACAGCATAATTCTGCATAGTCCTCTCGGGATTAAACTTAGCTGCAAATATAAGATAACAAATACATTTAACTAAACCTAATCCCAGGTAAATGCATAAAGGATTGCAGCCATAATTTATTTACTGTTAAGTTATATTTTCAATATGTAAGTTCTTCCAGGGCATTAATAACCATTTTTGGACTTTTTTAAAAAATTAATTTTAACTAGGCATATCAATAACGTTCTCAGTAATCGATAATGCTTGTTTTCGGTATGAATTTTGATTCTATAATTGGTTCTATAATCGAGATTCTATTCTATTCAGTATGAATTACGATTCTATAATTGTTCATAGTTTCCATAATTATGAACATTTTACATTGTAATCATAAACATTATATTATAATCATAATCATATAATTAATGATTCTATTCTATTCACTGTCAATTATGATTCTATAATTGTTCATAATTTCAAGCAGAGCCAAGCAAGGAATCATTCTGTGTCTAAAACCACTCTTTTCCTCCATCGCCGGTTTTCCCTTGAGCTTAGCTCAGGGCAAAGGTGGGTTCCTACCAGTTCGCACCTATTCGGTAGAACCGGTTCGTCAAATCTACCGAACCAGTTAGAAGAGGTTCCACCAGTGGACCCGGAAAGCTGGCCACACCTACAGAAGAGGTTCCAAAAATCTTTGAAACCACCACTGGTGGGTATGTAATGTCCCGCAGTTATCTATGCTTTAATAATGATATAGTAATATTTCCTTATACATTTTAGGGACCTTTCCTTACATAATTGGTGTTTTCTTTCATGCTTTTGGATTTCTAATTTCTGTTTCTGTTAGCTGGCAATTGCTAAGACCAATCCCATGTGAAAAAGTATTCAAAGCCTTCTTGATTTTAACTGTCAATTTATTTATTCCTGCACATTGTAATATTTATTTATTCATTTACATATCTCTGTTTTTCCACTGTTGTGCAAACACAATTCCAGCAGCTGCTAACATGTGTAAAATTAAATATATATTATACTCCCTTTCAAATAGCCAACAAAATATTTCTGGTTTTAATTCCATATTTTGCTTCACGATTGCTTCTAACCACTAACTTCTGAATAGCTACTTGGACCGACCTAAGTACTAATTCATAATTTCATATCAGGTCACATGGGCAGCAAGCCACTCCCATCCGGTCACATGGGCAGCAAGCCACTCCCATCTGGTCACATGGGTGGCAAGCCACTCCCACAAAGGAGGCCACACCCACAGAGTAGGTTCCAACAATTTTTGAAACCCACCACTGGCTCAGGGGTTGGCAACCTGCGAGCCACATGTGGCTCTTTTATCCCTCTGCTGTGGCTCCCTGTCACCAGTTGGTTCCACAATTGATAGGGATTTTGGTTAGGACAGATGGAGGAAAAAGGACGCCGCGCTATGAGGAGACTCTATGGTGGGACTTCAGGTCAGATCCAGAATTGAACGTGGGGCTTCCAGTTAGGACCTTTGTGGCCCTTTGAGTATTTAAGGTTGCCGACCTCTGGTTTAGCTCACGATTGTGTGGATCACATCATTTCAGAATGACAGTTGCCTTAGCCATGTAAGACATCATGCATCTTCCAGCTATTCTCTTTTGAAAAAAACCTTTTTTAAACATATTCCCCTCCCCCTGTTTTTTCTGTCTTGAGACTTTTACACATTCACAGCTGTCGTGTGCTACAGTACAGTTAAGGTGCTAGTAGTTGTACATGTGAGTTTCTGCCGTGCAAGAGGGTTGGAGGCTAAAACATATGAAGAACGATTGCAGGAACTGGGTATGTCTAGTTTAATGAAAAGAAAGACTAGGGGAGATATATTAGCAGTGTTCCAATATCTGAGGGACTGCCACAAAGAAGAGGAAGTCAAGCTATTCTCCAAGGCACCTGAGTGTAGAACAAGAAGCAATGGGTGGAAACTAATCAAGGGGAGAAGCAACCTAGAATTAAGGAGAACTTTCCTGACAGTGACAACAATTAACCAATTGCCCTCAGAAGTTGTGGGTGCTCCCCCACTGAAGCTTTTAAGAAGAGACTGGACAGCCGCTTGTCTGAAATGGTATATAAGGGGTCTCCTGCTTGTTCAGGGGGATGGACTAGAAGACCTTTAAGGTCCCTTTCAACTCTGTTATTCTGTTCTGTTATTCTGTCAACACCGGGACTCTTAGACAAAGGCCATGGAAGGATTCCAGAAAGTTTAGTCCCAACACACCCTGAAAGGCATAAGTTGGGGAATTGTCGGAGAACAATTAATCAGTGGACGCATTTGCCTTCAGAATGAATGTCCCAACGCTGGAGGTTTTGAAGAAGAGACTGGACAACCATTTGTCTGAAATGGTATAGGGTCTCCTCTTTGAGCAGGGGGTTGAACTAGAAGACCTCCAAGGTCCCTTCCAACTCTGTTATTCTGTGGCTTCTACCTTTTCACAGCATTATAGGATGCCCTTTTCTTCTCAAAATGTCCTGTTCTTGTTATAAAGAATATGCCTTTTGAATGTTTCAGGAAGGAGTTTAGCGAGCAGAAAAGAATCAATTACTGTACGTAATTGATGGAAACGTTAATTCTGCGTATGCGGCCCCATACCTAGATATTGGGATCCCCAAGAACATTTCCAGGAAAATCTGCAATAAGGTTGAGATCACAATGTGTGCCAATACAACACATCCAAACACATTTACACACCACATTTCCTGTATGCGTGCTATTGGGCATTTTTGGATAACGCCACTCCTTCCGCCTCAATTTGAAAACTTCACATGATTCATTTGCAAGATAGGCTCCCCCCCCCCCCGCCCTACAAAATGAACATGAGAAACTGCTTGTACTGAATTGGACCTTTGTTCATGCAATGTCGGTTCCCAGGGAGTCATTGGCACCCTAAAATTCTTCCAGGAAAGAGTAAAACCTCAATGCGGTTTCTTAGATGCGCCAATTGAATGTTTGGGAGCAGTGCCACTGCCTTTGATCCATCTGAAAATCTGCAAGACTCAAATTTTGTACTACATCAAAGCACCTGGAACTGCGTGCTGATTCCCACAACTGCATCATTTATGGTCTTTGCAGCTTCTTCTTTTTTTCTTGAAAGGCCCAATTTAAAGGGAACAAATCTCCCAAGAGAACAAATCTTCAGTTCTGGGGAAGCTGGACCTGACAAAGTGGGAGGTGACCATGCATCAGGCAGGGTATCTATAGGACAACTTGCCATGGCCAACTCGCAATGGCCAACTCACCATGGCCAACCTGCCATGGTCAACTTGTCATGGGATAACTCGCCATAGTCATCTTGCCATGGGACAACTCTCCATGAAACAAGAGTTACACCAATATCAAAGAAAGGATGAAAAAGGAGGGACACAATGGAATCTGAATGACAAACATTAAAGTAAGTTTTTAATTATTTTAAATGAGTAGATTATTGAATTATCCATAGTGAATTGGCCTGTGGTGAGTGAGCCAAAGTGAGTTGTCCCACGATGAGTTGGCCGCAGTGAGTTGGCCACAGTGTTGGCCATGATGAGTTGGCCACAGTGAGTTGGCCATGGTGAGTTGGCCATGATGAATTGGCTGCAGTGAGTTGGCCATGGTAAGTTGGCCATGATGAGTTGGCCACAGTGTTGGCCATGATGAGTTGGCCACAGTGAGTTGGTCATGGTGAGTTGGCAATGATGAGTTGGCCATGGTGAATTGGCAATGGTGAGTTGGCCACTGTGAGTTGGCCATGGTGAGTTGGCCATGGTGGGTTGGCAATGGTGAGTTGGTTATGGTGGGTTGGCCATGGTGAGTTGGCCATGGTGGGTTGGCAATGGTGAGTTGGCCATGGTGGGTTGGCCATGGTGAGTTGGCCACGGTGAGTTGGCCATGGTGGGTTGGCAATGGTGAGTTGGCTATGGCGAGTTGGCCATGTTGAGTTGGTCATGGCGAGTTGTTCCATTCCATCAACCCAGTGGTGGGTTCCGGACAGTATGGCCCAGTACAGGTGTACCAATAGCTGTTGGGAGCAGTGGCCACCATACCGGAATGAGGTGGCAAGCTGAGGTGGCGCAGTGGTTAGGGTGCAGTACTGAAGGCCACTACAGCTGACTGTTATCTGCAGTTCAGCGGTTCTAATCTCACCGGCTCAAGGTTGACTCAGCCTTCCATCCTTTCGAGGTGGGTGAAATGAGGACTCAGACTGTGGGGGGCGATATGCTGACTCTGTAAACCATTTAGAGAGGGCTGAAAGCCCGATGAAGCGGTATATAAGTCTAACTGCTATTGCTATGGTGGTTCGTTGAGCCTACCTGCCCACCCGCATTCCTTACCGCTTTTTGAGGGAAACAGGCCAACTGCGCACGCATGCCCAGCATATGGCACCTGCGTGACCTCTCTGAGCAGCTGGGGTGTCGTAGGGCAGTGGCACGTGTATGCCTGCACAGCACACGTGCCCAAGGTGGACGTTCGTCCCCATTGCAGCATACTGGTTGCGAGGGGAATCCGGAACCCACCACTGTAACAAACCAGATGCCAACAGAAAGGCAGCATGAGAACTGGACTACAATCAGGCCATCAGAAAAATAATCTTGGGATTTAAATCTTGAGATAGTATGCATATAGAGAATCAGATTCATAAAATGCTCTTCACCTTACCAAGATTGCTTATATCTGCAATACTCCATCTTTTCTACTTAATGAAAGGTTAATATATGTTGCTAGTCTATGTATGATATGGACCATACTCTAAACAAATAAATTTCCTTTATCCCTGAGTCCTTGACATCCGTGTAAGTTTTTGAGTTCCAGAAACTGGTATTCAGCATCAATTTTCTACATGAGACAGAATAAGCTACTGCATCCGTGGTATTTAATACATGATCTCTGGGCAGATACCACCGGAGAATGCCAACTGTGGAAGAAGCAGAAAGTGCTAGAAAAATTATTGGAATTTATTTTGCAAAGCAATTCCTTTTTTTCTGTATTTGTTTTGGCTGCTGTATTTGTATTTTTGTACTGTATTTGTATTACGATATGCTGTATTGTATTTGGCAGCTATATTTGTTTTCAGATCCAGTCGTTTCTGTCCACCTAAAATATTTCTGTAAATAAATAATCTGCGTGGTTGAATATATTTAAACTCGGCTTCTCCATATTTTAAGTCCTTTTTTTTTCACGTTTCTTTCTTCTTCCCTTTGTTGTGGCCCACCAGTGGCCAGCGGAGCTGGTGGCAGTCTCAGACAGTGAGGAGGTTGGGGAGGAAGATGGGCCAGTCCTGGAATCTGGGAAAGGCTCTGATGAGGACTCTGTGTCGGAGGCAGAGATGGGGCCAGGGCCATCGAACAATTATACGTGGCACGACAAAACTGCAGTCCACTAAAGCGCACCTGATTAAAGCGCGTCGCTGACATCATCAGCAGCGTGACAAGAACGACCGCGGAGAAAAAAGGGCGCTTTAAAAAGCGCTTTTAAAGCAAGCCGATTCACGTAAGGTAAGGGTTAGGTTTAGGGTTAGGGTTAGGGTTAGGTTAAGGGTTAGGGTTAGGGTTAGGGTTAGGGTTAGGGTTACGTTAAGTGTTAGGGTTAGGTTTAGGGTTAGGTTAAGGGTTAGCGTTAGGTTTAGCGTTAGGTTAAGGGTTAGGTTTAGGATTAGGTTTAGGGTTAGGTTAAGGGTTAGGTTTAGGGTTAGGTTAAGGGTTAGGTTTAGGGTTAGGTTTAGGGTTAGGTTTGGGGTGGTTAGGTTTAGGTTTACGGGTTAATTTTAGCTTTATCGCTCACAGCGTGCTTTTTTCATCGCGCTGTGATGACGTCAGGTACGCGGTTTCGTCAAGCGCGCTTTAGTCGACCGTGGTTTTGTGGTGGAACCCAATTATCAGCTGCCTTTGGAGTCGGGTATCAATGGGGCAGAAGAACAGCTGGAGACTATTCCCCGTGTTTGCATGCCCAGAGCTGCCAGGAGAAAGGAACAGCTAAGAAACAAGGGCCAACTCAAGAGTAAAGCCACAGGTGGTCAGTGAATGGCCCCTCCCATAGGCAATAAAGAGGAGTGAAAGGGGAGGGAAGTTTGCAGGAGACAATTAGTTCAATTCATTCGGGTGAAGATCTGTTCCTGACTTCTTGCCAAGTAATTGCTGCTACAGCATGGCGTTTGCAAGATATCGACCTGGCAGCTCTCCAAGCCTGATAAAGGTCAGCAGTTGTGAAATCTCATGAAAGACTGTTGGGCGGGACTTTGCTGGAGAGGAATTCCCTTTAACCTAAATAAAAGAGGTTTTATCGGGGCAAAGAGTGTGCTTCATGATCTTGGGAAGCCTAGATCAGAACACCCTTCTCGTCACCCAATCACACTAAGAATCGTTTTTTCATTGTGTTGGTCCCTTCTCAGCACTGAGAGGTAACTTTCTCAACTTTCTCAAGGCGATTCTGTCCCTTCAGTCGTGTTCATTGGAGAAACAGTTCCTACCAGGCAGTTAAAATTCCACAGACTGGGGAAAAAAACTTTCCCCAAGCAGCACATGGTAGCTGAAAATGCTTCGGAGAGCATCATCCTAAAAGCAGGCAAAGAAACGAATGTCCCCCCCCCCCCAGAGAAATAGTGCCAGAATGACAGGTTGGGGAATGCGTCATAGGAATCAAGAATGAGAGAGCGAGGCATCTCCATGCCAGCATAGAACAGTTTTGTAGTTCTACCAAAAGGCACAGAAGTTGTACTCCCACCATTTCCAAATCCTCAGATTCGGGTTTTCAATCTTCTTAATGTAAGAAAAAAAAATTGTAAGGTTGAGCTACTTTTTATTACTCATTTAGGTCTGCGGTTGAAATGACATTTCGGATCACCCCAAAGCTCGGTCTGAGTCATCCTTTCTACTTAGACATTGCCTTCCATTGTCTAACTCTTGAGTGGGCACCCTGACAATTGCCCAAGGTGTTCTCTGCTGGTCCCAAGCCTATAAGTCTAAAGAACAGAATGGAATGGAATGCAGTGGAATGGAACAGAATAGAACAGAATAGAATGGAATGGAATAGAATGAATAATGAAGAGTGGGATGGGATGGGATGGGAATGGATGGGATAGAATAGAATACAATAGAATAATGAAGGATGGGATGGAATAGAATAAAATGGAATTGAATGGAATAATGAAGAGTGGAATTCGATGGAATGGAATGGAATGGAATAGAATAGAATAGAATAGAATAGAATAGAATAGAATAGAATAATGAAGAATAGGATAGGATGAGATGGAAGAGAATGGAATGGAATGGAATAGAATCAAATCGAATAGAATAGAATAGAATAGAATAGAATAATGAAGGATGGGATGGGATGGGATGGGATAGAATACAATGGAATGGAATGGAATGGAATGGAATAATAAAGAGTGGAATGGGATGGAATGGGATGGGATGGGATGGAATGGGATGGGATGGAATAGAATAGAACAGAATGGAATGGAATAATGAAGAATGGGATGGGATGGAATAGAATGGAATGGAATAATGAAGAGTGGAATGGGATGGGATGGGATGGGATGGGATGGGATGGGATGGAATAGAATAGAATGGAATGGAATGGAATGGAATGGAATGGGATGGAATAATGAACAATGGGATGGGATGGGATGGGATGGGATAGAATAGAATGGAATGGAATGGAATAGAATGGAATGGAATGGAATAATGAAGAATGGGATGGGATGGGATGGAATAGAATGGAATGGAATAATGAAGAGTGGAATGGGATGGGATGCAATAGAATAGAATGGAATGGAATGGAATAATGAAGAGTGGAATGGGATGGGATGGGATGGGATAGGATGGAATAGAATAGAATAGAATAGAATAGAATAATGAAGAATGGGACGGGATGGGATGAGATGGGATAGAATAGAATAGAATAGAATAGAATAGAATAGAATAGAATAGAATAGAATAGAATAGAATAGAATAGAATAGAAGAATGAAGAATGAAGAATAGAATGGAACGGAATGGAACAGAACAGAACAGAATACTTTATTGCCAAGTGTGATTGGACACAGAAGGAATTCATTTCCAGAAGATCTTACTGTACATGCAAAATATCAAAATATTCCTCCTCATCACAATGATACCAATAAGAGAATGTGGTGGAAAAGATGAGAAGGATAAGTTGTGAGCTCTCCTTCAGGAATCTGTTGAAATAGCGAATTGCCAAATCCCTTCCCTCTTTCTGGACCTCAGAAACCCTAGAACTAGCAGGAGGGAAAGGATGGCCCTTCCCAAATCTCTCAAGGGGGGTCAAGAGATCAGACAAATCGCACCGGCTAAGAGCCAGCTTGGAGGCACTTCAGCCTAATTGCATTCCAGGAAAGCACTTAAACCTCACGCTTCACCTTGAGTTTAAAGAGATGACTTCATAATCTCAGGTTTGAACTTCCTTCTTGTTCCCTGAGCAAATAAGCCTCTTCATGTTACTGTGGTGGCTGAATATTTTGTTACCAAGGAGTTTGGCTTTGCTGCCTTTGAAGAGCACTCTTCACACCTGGACGATGGAGCCCCTTATGTGCTCAAGTGAGTCACCTCCAGAAGAGTCAGGAGATACCAAGGGTTCACAGATCAGCGCAACGTAACGTCAGCACACTTCAGCTGCTCTTGGATTACAGCTCAGACAAAAGCCTTAGTTGTTGCTTTGCACACCATCACTGGAAGGGACTTGGAATTGGCAAATAATAATTCTGGAAAGTGATAACACTCTTCATCCAGAGCCCTGGTGGCGTGATAGTTACAGATACAGAATAACAGAATTGGAAGGGACCTCGTAGGTCATCTAGTCCAAACCAGCGGTGAAATCTAAATTTTTTTCCTACTGGTTCTGTAGGCCTGGCTTGGTGGGGGTCATGTGACTGGGTGGGCGTAGCTATGTAGCAGTGGTGGGTTGCAGGCGGTATGTCCTGGTCGTGGCACGACAAAACCGCACTCGTCAAAATTGCAGTGATAAAATCGCGGCGCTAAAGCCGCAATGTCATCACCGCGCGTCATCACCACCACGACAACAGCGCGGCAACAGAAGGGCGCTTTAAAACAGCGCCGCAGCAGAAAGCTGATTTCAATTAAGGTAAGGGTTAGGATTAGGTTTAGGGGTTTGTTTTAGGGTTTGTTTTAGGGTTAGGTTTAGGGTTAGGGTTAGGTTTAGGGTTAGGTTTAGCATTAGGTTTAGCGTTAGGTTTAGGGTTAGGTTTAGGGTTAGGGTTAGGGTTAGGTTTAGGGTACTGAGTGCTTGGGAATGTGCGGATTTGCCCTCTGCGATCATGTCATCGCGGTAGGGTCGCGTTTTTCCTTAGCGCTTCGAACGGCGCGAATTAGTCTTCGCGCTTATGTCTCCGCGGATAAGGGCTTCGCAGATTTGTGGTGGAACCCGTCCTGGTACGGGTGTACCGGAGCCTGCCCAGAGCACCAGATACCGGTACGGTACAGTCCTCCGGAGGGCCCGCCCACTCGAGCTCCTTAGCAGTCTTTTAAGTCCTCAGCGCTTCCGACATGCGCATGGCGCATACAGCGCCTGCGTGATACTCCGCTGAGCAGCTGGAGCATCGTGGAGGCTTGTGGAGGCGCTAAGATGCATGTGCATGTGTTCATGTGGACACCGCCGGGCCCGTTCCAACCATACCAGTTGGAACAGAATCTGGAACCCACCACTGCTTTGTAGGGGAGGGGGTTCAAAAGACAGAGACTCTTTAATAATGTCTTGCTGGAGCAGGGGGTTGGACTAAATGACCTCCAGGTCCCTTCCATCCCTAGATTGCTGTGCTCTTTCAAGGTATCTTCTGAAGCTGCGTCTAGCGTCAGGTTTGTCGTCCTTCCTCCCTCTCATTTGATTTGATTTGATTTGATTTTATTAACATTTGTAGGCCGCCCTTTTCCCTGAGGGGACTCAGGGCGGCTCACATAAAATCAGGGAGGGGAAGTACAAACAGTAACATAGACACATATAATAAAAGTAATAAGCAACATACATTCATCATTCGGGAGGGGCAGCTATCCTTGTCCCCAGGCCTGACGGGCTAGCCAGTTCTTGAGGGCTGTGCGGAAGGCCTGGACGGTGGTCATTTTTCCCTCCCACCCTCTCTGTCTCTCTCTCTTTCTTTTGCAGCACCTCCCCACCGCTTTTTAAAGCATTTTTCCCCTGCCTGTTCACCCGAACCGGAAGCGGGGAAATGCTTTAAAAAGTCGGAGAGAAAGCTTCCAACAATCGCGCGGCTCACAGCTGAGCCGTGAGATCCTCAGAAGCTTTTTTTCCTACCAGTTTGCTGAACCTAGGACAATCGTCCCTTCCAGTCTGGTTGAACTGGGCCAAACTGGGAGGATTTCACCACTAGTCCAAACCCCCACCCAAGCAGACCCTACACCATTTCTGACAAATGGCTATCCAGTCTTTTCTTGAAAGCCTCCAGTGATGAAACTCCCACAACTTCCGAAGGCAACTTCTGTTCCATTGGTTGATTGTTCTCACTGTCAGAAGATTTCTCCTTATTTCCAGGTTGGATCTCTCCTTGTTCAGTTTCCATCCATGATTCCTTCTCTGGCCTTGGAAAATAGCTTGAACCTCTCCTCTCTGGGGCAGCCCCTCAGATATTGGAAGACTGCTATCGTGTCTCCCCTGGTCCTTCTCTTCCCTGGACTAGCCATTTTTGTCAGGGGGTGCAGGAGATGAATTAAACTTCTGAATGCCTTAATAATTATATAAGCCTTCATTTGGCTTGCATAACTTTTTCTGTTTGCTCTGTCTATTTCATATTTCAACTCATAGTTCACACTGGAGATATAAATGGTCAGACTCAAATAACCCTACTTCAGGTATCTGTTACCTGTGTTATGCAAGATATTACTCAGACCCCATTATGTTAGGCAAGAAAAACCAAATGTGCAGGTATAGATTTGATGAAACCTGGCTCCATAGAAGTGACTGCGAGAGGGATCTCCGAGTCTTAGTGGACAATCATTTAAATATAAACCAGTAGTGTGCAGCGGCAGCCAGAAAAAGCCAATGCGATCCTAGGCTGCATTAACCGAGGGATAGAATCAAGATCACGTAAAGTACTAATACCGCTTTATAAATCCTTAGTAAATCCACACTTAGAATACTGCATCCACATTTGGTCATCATATTATAAAAAAAAGATGTAGAGACCAGGGGTGGGTTTCTCGCCCTGTTCCAACCGGTTCGGTTGGAACGGGGCCGGCGGCGTCCTCATGCACGTGCGCGTCGCACGCATGTGTACTAGCGTCTGTGCGATGCTCCAGCTGCTCCTGGAGGATCGCGCAGGTGCTGTATGCGTCCTGCGCATGCGTGGAAGCGCAGAACCCGTCAAAACCGGGTAAGCAATAGTAGTAGTTAGACTTATATACCGCTTCATAGGGCTTTCAGCCCTCTCTAAGCAGTTTACAGAGTCAGCATATCGCCCTCACAGTCTGGGTCCTCATTTCACCCACCTCGGAAGGATGGAAGGCTGAGTCAACCTTGAGCCGGTGAGATTAGAACCGCTGAACTGCAGATAACAGTCAGCTGAAGTGGCCTGCAGTACTGCACCCTAACCACTGCGCCACCTCGGCTCTTTATAAGGAGCGCGGGCGCGCGGGTGGGCCCTTCACGATTCCCGGAAGTTACTTACTTCCGGGTTCGCCGACCAACCGGTTCGCAGGGACCGCCGCGAACTGGTTGAAACCCACCCCTGGTAGAGACCCTGGAAAGAGAGGAGAAAAGAGCAACAAAGATGATTAGAAGGCTGGAGGCTAAAACATATGAAGAACAGTTGCAGGAATTGGGTATATCTAGTGTAGTGAAAGGAAGGACATGATAGCAGTGCCCCAATATTTGAGTTGCTGCCACAACGAACCTATTTTCCAAAAGACCAGAATTCATCACAAGAAGCAATGAATGGAAACTAATCAAGGAGAGAAGCAACCTACAACTAAGGAGAAAGTTACTGACAGTTAGAACAATTAACCAATTAACTTGCCTTCAGAAGTTGCCATCATTGGAGGTTTTTAAGAAGAGATTAGAGAGCCACTTGTCTAGAAAGGCATAGAGTCTCCTGTTGGACTACAAGATCTCCAAGGTCCCTTCCAATTCTGTTTTTCTGTTATGTGAAGAAGACCTAACTCTTTGGGGAAAGCATTAATGCTAGCAAAGGGGGGGAAAGAGTAGCATGTTGGGTGGATTCATAGTAAGAATCTCAGAATAATGGAGTTGGAAGGGACCTTGTAGGTCATCTAGTCCAACCTCCTGCCCCTAATTGACCCTACTTCAATTACAATACTGATGGGGGCCCCATTGAAAGTCTTGAAGGACCAAGTTAGAGACAGATGATTATGCAGAATATGTGATAATTAAGACTGACACTGACTTGATAGCATATAATCCATCCATTCTTATGGTTCGTCAACAAATGCGCGCTGGACAAAAGCGCGCTGAAGAAACCACGGGAAAAAATGTGAGTTTGAAATCGCATCGATGAATGAGCGCAGAAGTGCGTTGACAACAGCGCACCGACAGAAACGCACTCTAACCCTAACCCTAACCCTAATCCTAACCCTAAACCTAAACCTAACCCTGAACCTAACCCTGAATCTAACCCTAACCCTAACCCTAAACCTAACCCTAAACCTAACCCTGAACCTAACCCTGAATCTAACCCTAACCCTAACCCTGAACCTGAACCTGAACCTGAACCTGAACCTGAACCTGAACCTGAACCTGAACCTGAACCTGAACCTGAACCTGAACCTGAACCTGAACCTGAACCTAACCCTAACCCTAACCCTAACCCTAACCCTAACCCTAACCCTTACCCTTACCCTAACCCTTACCCTAACCCTAACCCTTACCCTAACCCTTATCTTAACCGTAATCGCACTTCTGTCACCGCTCTTTTGTCGGAGCGCCTTTGTGGGAGCACTGTCGACGGCACGGTTTTATCGCCGCGGTTTTGTCGGTGCGCTGTTGTCGGGCACGCATTTGTCGGGGCACGCATTCTTATTAGTTAGCAATTTGATAATAAGTTACTAACCCATTAGATCATGTTACCATGTTACCTAGCATGTTCCAGAGCACAGCCTTGAGTTCAAAACCCCCACTAAAGTACTCCTTTAAACATCCTTGAACTTGCCAGAGAACAAAGATGCTGCTTGCTTTCATCTTTACGTTTCCTTCCATCCATGGGGAAGAAAGAAGATCCCAGCCAGAGTATTTCTAGCACTTCCTTGGGATTGCATACTCTGTTGTTCCAAGACACAGGAAGAACACACACACAGAGACACACAAAAAACTCTGGAGCCCAACTGTATGTGGAAGTGAGTCAGTCCAGAACTGAATTAATTATATTAATTAATGAGACAGGGGGTGAGATAATGAATTTTCAGAGAGACGATAATCCACGAAAAGCAATCATTCATGGTCTCGGTGTGTGACTGAGAGAGACTGACAACCACAAAAAGTTGCATGATGTGTGAATGGTTGTTTTGTGAAAATGCAAATACTAAAAACCCAGTTCGGCTAGCAAGGATATAAAAACATATCTGATATGAACCTAATGATGGTGACTCAGACATCTAATGGTCCGATGCTAATAATTACAGTGTTAATGAGAGGTAATAAATATAAAGACACCGTGTTTCCCCAAAAATAAGACTCTGTCTTATATTTTTGCCCACCAAAAAAGGACCAGGTCTTATTTCGGGGTGGGGGGGGGTGTCGTCCACTGATTTGCCTCACTTACGCACACTGCCTCCTTTTTGCTTTCAGAGGTTTTTAGGAACTTCTTCTGCATCTGGCAAGGCTTTCCTGAAGGTCTCTGCAGCTGATGTGATCACCTTTTCTGTTCAGGACGCAAGACATGTGGCCCTGTCCACCATTAAAACCATCTTTCCAAGCAGTCTCCAGTGTCTTTTTCCCCACTTGGAGCCGAACCCAGAAGGACATTTTTTCCAACAATGCTATGCATATATAACTCTCAGCTAGCAACGCAAGGAAGCTAACTAGATGAAGGGAAAGCTCTTAACATCTTAAAAACGATGCCATTTGTATAATGCAGTTAAGTGGACACTAATATCAGACCATTTTCATTCAAAGTTCACTTCTAGAATTTCACAAAGTAACAGCTAACAATGGCCAGACTATTTCTGTCCAGGAGCACCCATATTAGTGTACCTTTTTTAAAAAAAATTAATGTGTCCGGCTTATCCTACCAACTTCTCTGTTGCAGGTAATAAATTAGGAAGCAAACTCTAATAATAGCTGATCACCTGTTTTTCAAATTTCCCCACCATTGCAATAAACAGAGCTTTCTACTTTCTTGTGCTTGCCCACTTGTTTGTTTGTCGAGTGTGTACATGTGCTTTTTAACTGTGTTTAATTTGCCGTGATAATTCCACCAAAAGGCAGAGACAGTTTCACTTTAACTTCAATGCTCGTTTTGACATTAGAACAAACTTAATAAAGTCCTTTTGAATTTGGTTTGATAGCGAATGTAAACAAAACAGCACTTTTAATCCCTCTGAAGCTGATGAACCAGGCTCCCTCTCCCCAAATGTGGCTTTGGTGCTTTTGACAAACAGGGTTGTCTAATTAGAGCTTGTAAATAAGATTACGGGGCTTTGAAAAGGGTAATTTACAAGTTTCTGCATCTGGGAAAAAAATGGTTTTTCTTAACTGCTGATGGTGCTGTATCCCAGCTATGTCAGGGATCCTTACTCTCAGAACATGCATGCAAGCTTTGGGAAAGAAAAACATGTCAAACTCTCAAAAGATACATAAAATCTTTTAAAGATTTCCATCTGAGATTTAACGAAGCAGAAATAGGACACATGCCTAGTTTTCTTTTAATGACTGGTTCGTTGATAGCTGATTGGCACTGGTATATTATTAATCAATTTTAAAAGATGATAATGACGATACTAATACTGGTACCGTGACCCGACAAAAGGGCAAACAACAAAACTGCGCCCGACTAAACCGCATCGCTAAAACCGCGACATCATCAGCGCGGCAACAACAGCGCGGCAACAACAGCGTGGAGACAGAAGGGCGCTTTACAACAGCGCGTCGACAGAAAGCCAATTTAACTTAAGGTAAGGGTTAGGTTTAGGGTTAGGTTTAGGTTTAGGTTTAGGTTTAGGGTTAGGGTTAGGGTTAGGGTTAGGGTTAGGGTTAGGGTTAGGGTTAGGGTTAGGGTTAGGGTTAGGGTTAGGGTTAGGGTTAGGGTTAGGTTCAGGGTTAGGTTCAGGGTTAGGTTCAGGGTTAGGTTCAGGGTTAGGGTTAGGTTCAGGGTTAGGTTCAGGGTTAGGGTTAGGTTCAGGGTTAGGTTCAGGGTTAGGTTTAGGTTTAAGTTTAGGTTTAGGGTTAGGGTTAGGGTTAGGGTTAGGGTTAGGGTTAGGGTTAGGTTCAGGTTCAGGTTCAGGTTCAGGTTCAGGTTCAGGTTCAGGTTTAGGTTTAGGTTTAGGGTTAGGGTTAGGTTTAGGGTTAGGGTTAGGTTTAGGGTTAGAGTTAGAGTTAGGTTTAGGGTTAGGGTTAGGTTCAGGATTAGGTTTAGGTTTAGGTTTAGGTTTAGGCTTAGGGTTAGGGTTAGGGTTAGGGTTAGGTTTAGGGTTAGGTTTAGCGTTAGGTTTAGGGTTAGGTTTAGCATTACGTTTAGGGTTACGTTTAGGGTTAGGGGTTAGGTTTAGTTTTACAGCGCGCTTCTGTCGCCGCGCTGTTGTTGGCGCAATTCAGCGCTCATTCATCGGAGCGCTTTAGAACACGCAGTTTTGTCACCGCGGTTTAGTCGGGCGCGGTTTTGTCGTTCGCCCTTTTGTCGGTGAACCTCTAATAAGATGCTAATGTACTGCTTTGCGTATATATGATTGAAATCAAACACCAAACTACTAATAAATGAAAAAAAGGCACCTTCAGCATAGTATTATAAAGGGATACACTGAGCTTTGAAAATGTCTGATTCCATTTTCAGCAGTTTTTCTTGCAACAACAAATGGAAGCATCGATTCAATGTGTTGCATTCACATATTCATCCAATATACTTACTATAATCTAGTTAATGAACTGATCTTTTTTCTGGGTTCTGGGGAATACATAGAGACGGAAGCTAATAAAGCAGGCTGTATTTGCAGTACATATTAGCTGCAAAAACAAAATAAAATAGATTCAAGATAATTTTGTGCAGTGTTTTGAATACAATATATATACTCCATATGCTGTGTGAAACCAGTGATTAGTCTGTCTGATAGATTAAACTATAATGGGGATTATTTGGTTTAGTTTAATATTTAACAAGAACAAGGGTTGGGCTCTCAAAAATTTAGCAAGGGGTTCTCTGCCCGGTTGCTGCGTGGGCATGGCCATAGTGGGCATGGCTTAGTCACCTCCTGCACCATGGGGGGAGGCATTTTTGCCCTCCCCAGGCTCTGGAGACTTTTCTCGCGCCTCTAGGAGGACAAAAACACCCCCCTCAGGCTCTGGAGGCCCTCTGGAGGCTGGAAATGGGCCCGATTCCAGACTCCCTAAACTTCCAGTGGCCCGTTTTTCTCCCTTCCCGAATCCCTGCATGCACCCTGCATTTACCTGCATCGAAAACAGGCCACATGGGGGACTCCTGGGAGGGGAAGGGCAGGGCCAGCCAGGAGTGGGATTTGGAGGTTCTCTGAACTGCACGGAATCTTAGCTAGAGATTCTCCCGAACCCCTGTGAGCCCCCAGCAGCCCGTCGCTGGAGTGATCTTAGTCTTTGGTTTGTAAACAAAGACTCAGCCGGATTTTCTGTGTTGCCTTAATCCAGTCATAAATTTCATTTCAGAGACCATCTATTTCATTGGGTGATAAAATACAGTCTGCGTTTCCTTTTGTTTATTCTGACAAGACAAAGCTGATATTTTCTTCAAGATTGTGGAGTTGGGCAATTGTGGTTTTTGTTGTTTAAGATATACTAAATGCGACCTTAAAAATGACAGTTCTTGACTGATTCCACCTGGCTTAGATGCTAAGCAATCTTGGTGTTATTACAAGCCCTAGATAGGGTCTGGGAAACCGAGAGTTATTAGGTTAGATTTGGAAATAAAAGAAAAAAATCCAAAACAAGGGAGGGGCAAACCACTTGTGTACTATTGTCCAGAAAACTATGCTTATGAAATAAGCACTTGGCAATATATTAAAGTCTGTCTTGACAAAAGGATATAGGCTGGATCATCTTAGGAGCTTCATAGATACCTGGAATATTAGGGGTTTTAAGAGACACTATGTTTGAAGCAGGGATAGGTTTCTCGCCCCGTTCCAACCGGTTCGGTTGGAACGGGGCCGGCAGCGTCCTCGTGCACGTGCGTGGTGCACGCATGCGTACTAGCATCTGCGCGACGCTCCAGCTGCTCCTGGACGATCGCGGAGGCGCTGTATGCATCCTGCGCATGCATGGAAGCGCAGAACTAATAAAAACCGGGTAAGGACCGCGGGCGGGCGCGCGCGCCCTTTGCCGTTCCCGGAAGTTACTTACTTCCGGGTTCGGCGACCAACCGGTTCGCAGGGACCACCACGAACCGGTTGAAACCCACCCTTGGTTTGAAGTGAAACAAACAATGTGTTTTATAAGAAGTATTCTAAAATGCAACACTATATTTATCTGTGGCCCAGATTTAATATGCTGAAGAATTGCTGAATGATTGTTTATTATTCAGAGACCAGCATGGGATTGATCTAATGAGATGTTGGTGTTATATAAATCTTTCTTTTTTTCTTTCATTATTTCCTTCCCATAATAGGTGCATAAAAATGCCAAATCCAATCTGAACCCTGAATGATTGTGTGACCAACCATAATCATTTCAACAGTGCAAACCTCTAGCTGTTTAGCATGTGAAAATGTGAAACAAAGAGAAATAAAACTTGAGACAACGAAATCTTGAGTCAAAGGAAACTAGATGATAGATAGATACAATAGAGTGGGGGGGAAGAGATGATAGATTTGATAGATGATAGATAGATAGATAGATAGATAGATAGATAGATAGATAGACAGACAGACAGACAGACAGACAGACAGACAGACAGACAGATGAGAGAGAGATGAGAGAGGGAGATGAGAGAGGGAGAGAGAGATGAGAGAGGGAGAGAGAGAATATAGGGGGAAAGAGATGATAGATACTGCAAATAGATAGATGATAGATGATAGATAGATAGATAGATAGATAGATAGATAGATAGATAGATAGAGACAGACAGACAGACAGACAGACAGACAGACAGACAGATGAGAGAGATGAGAGGGGGAGAGAGATGAGAGGGAAAGAGAGAGAAATGAGAGAGAGAAGAGAGGTGATGGAGAGAGAGAAATGAGAGAGAGATGACAGGGAGATGAGAGAGAGATGAGAGAGGGGGAGAGAGATGATATATTAGGTAGGTAGGAAGGTAGATATATTTTAAAGCCCTTATTAACTTTAAATTTAAAATGCAGACATTCAGAGAGGAAGGGTACACAATCATAGGTTTGCAAAAGACCTCAGGGGTCTTCTAGTCCAAATTCCTTCCTGACCCTCTCAAACAAATGGCTATCTACACTTTTCTTGAAACCCTCCAATGATGGAGCATCCATGGTTCCAGAAGACAAACAACTCAATTCCTTAATCTTTCCCACAGTCAAGAAATTCCTCTTTGGTTCAAATTTGGATTTCTCACTGTAAAGCTTATACTCACTGGTTCTTATCTTAGTTTAAATAGCGGTTTTAATAAAAACATATACATGAAAATGAAGTGCCACTTCATTAATTAAATCAATTAATTCACCCATCAATTAAAAATGGGTGGTCTGCTACAAATCATCATTCTTCACACCAAAATCTTAAAATATTTCAGGTCGTCTTACATATTAGATGAAAATTAGAGGGAATTATAGGGATTTTTTTTTTGGCCTGTAAACTTTAATTTAAGTCATAGACTAAAAAAGCCACACAAGGCAAGTATTTTAGATACTATATTTCTGATATTAAAATACAAGTGAAGAGAGGGTTCTATAAAAACAGGTTGATATTATTTGGATTAAAGGTAAAGGTAAAGGTTCCCCTCGCACATATGTGCTAGTTGTTCCCAACCAGGGACGTGCAGTCACTAGAGGCAAGGGAGGTGGAGCCTCACCAGTCTCCTCAGGAAAAAGAAAGAAATTTAAATATTTTTTAAAAATAATTAAAGCCAAGATAGTTGCTACCAGATTCCAGCTCACAGTGGCTTGGTGTCTGCTTAGTGTTAACCAAAGCAGGAGGCGAGAGAACTCGGGGCCTCTTTTCCATAAGGAATTTTTCGCCTTCTAAAAGTTAATAAAGAGTTAAAAGGCAAAGAAGTTCAGATGGAAAAGAGGCACTAATTCTCCCGCCTCCTGACTTGGAAGCAGCCAATCGTGTCTTCTTGATCACGCTTACGTTGGGTGGGGCGTGCTTCAGAGGAGAGAGGAGTGGGCGAGAAGGAGGAGGCTGCCTCTTTGCTGCAGACCTGGGCGCTTGGCGGCTCCCGCGATGCAAAGTAAGTGCCCCACCATCCCCGATGCTGCCGCCCGCTGCCCCGGCCTGCTTTTCCAGGCTCCGCCGCTGGAAGTCCCGGATCGCCTCTGGGGGAAGGCTGGGTGAGAAGCGGAGCGAAGCTTCTCTGCGGCCTCCCGGCGCTGCCCAGAGGCTCTTGCAGGAGCACGTGTCAGCGGCCGGCGGCTTGGAGCGGCCCCGGTTGTGAGACAAGGGAGGGCTTAAAGCAGCCGCTGCCGCCGCCGCCACCACCCCTCCTTCGCCCGGCGGGGCGGTGGTGGCGGCAGCAGCGGCAGCGGCAGCGGCTGCTTTAAGTGCTCCCTTGTCTCACAACCGGGGCCGCTCCAGGCCGCCGGCCGCTGACACATGCTCCTGCAAGAGCCTCTGGGCAGCGCCGGAAGGCCGCAGAGAAGCTTCGCTCCGTTTTTCACTCAGCCTTCCCCCAGAGGCGATCCGGGACTTCCAGCGGCGGAGCTTGGAGAAGCAGCAGACGCAGGCCAGGACAGCGGGGGGGCAGCGGGGCACTTTGCATCGTGGGAGCCACCAAGCGCCTTTGCTGCAGACCCAGGCGCTTGGTTGCTCCCGCGATGCAAATCCCCCCCCCCCGCTGAGGCCGACCGCTGCCCTGCTGAGCCTCACCAGGTATCAACCTCACCGCACGTCACTGTTCCCAACTCTAGGGGGTGGTGCTCATCTCCGTTTCAAAGCCGAAGAGCCAGCGCTGTCTGAAGACGTCTCCGTGGTCATGTGGCCAGCATGACTAAATGCTGAAGGCGCACGGAACGCTGTTCCCTTCCCACCAAAAGTGTTTCCTATTTTTCTACTTGCATTTTTACGTGCTTTCGAACTGCTAGGTTGGCAGAAGCTGGGACAAGTCACGGGAGTTCACTCTGTTATGCAGCGCTAAGGATTCGAACCGCCAAACTGCTGACCTTTTGATTGAGAAGCTCAGCCTCTTAGCCACTGAGCCACCGCGTCCCCCTTATTTGCATTAAGAAAGTTTAATGGCCAGGCAAATTCTGAGGTTCTTTTTGCCAAAAAAAGAGAGAAAGAAACTTTATAGCCAAACAATATGCAAAAATATGGAAACAGAATACCCAAATCAGATCATTTTGATGTCAATACACTCCTTAGTATAAATATATGTTGATGCTGGTAGTTTTCTTTAGGGGGGAAAAATAGGGCTCTATTTTGTTGATCAAGTAAAATGTCAAATCTAATTATTTAAACTAATATCCTACGGAAACCTTTATGAAAATCGGGATTGCTCTGCAGGTGGGCACAACGATCACATCTTCATTTGCAAGGCCAAATGTGGTTCAGGCTGCTAGATGTCAACGGCATTTTATTAACAGAATTAACCCTACGGTTCATTATGGGCTTGTGTTGGATGTCACCAGTATATTATTACTTTAAGACAGTAAACACATATGGTGAGCCAGTTTAGTAGAGCGGTTAAGGTACAAAATGGGCCTAAGAATAACATAACAATAGGAAGATGTACTGGATATGTTCACCGCCTTGCGGTTTTTGTAAAAGAAAATAATAAGGCGAGATATGAATAAGTAAATAAATGCTGTACTTTCTACATGTCATATTGATCTCTGACATCATGCAGTCAGATTGACAATTTGACAATCAAAAAAGTAGGAAACAAGAAAGGAGATAGATAAATGACGAGAGAGAGGGAGAGATGGAGGGAGGGAGGAGGAGGGAGGGAGGGAGAAGAAGATGATGAGAGAGATGGATGGATGGATGGATGCATGGATGCATGGATGCATGGATAGATAGATACATAGTTAGTTAGATAGTTAGTTAGTTAGTTAGTTAGTTAGTTGGATGGATGGATGGATGGATGGATGGATGCATGCATGGATGCATGGATGCATGGATGCATGGATGCATGGATGCATGGATGCATGGATGCATGGATGCATGGATGCATGGATGCATGGATGCATGGATGCATGGATTGATAGATAGATAGATTGATAGATTGATAGATTGATAGATGATTGATAGATTGATAGATTGATAGATTGATAGATTGATAGATTGATAGATTGATAGAT
Organism: Thamnophis elegans; assembly: GCF_009769535.1. Lineage (NCBI taxonomy): Eukaryota > Metazoa > Chordata > Lepidosauria > Squamata > Natricidae > Thamnophis > Thamnophis elegans. The sequence continues at coordinate 66,703,448 of NC_045549.1, forward strand.
TGATAGATTGATAGATTGATAGATTGATAGATTGATAGATTGATAGATTGATAGATTGATAGACAGACAGACAGACAGACAGACATGTAAGCTGGCAGACAGGTAGACGGATATGGAGAGAAGGGAAAGGGAAGGGAGGGGGAGAGGAAAAGAGAAAAGAAGAGAAGAAAGAGAAGAGAAGAGAAGAGAAGAGTTGAACAATGGGCCCTATCTAATAAAAATAAAGTTTTACACTTAGGTAAGAAAAACCAAGCCTATAGGTACAGGCTAGGTGAAATCTGGCTTAATGCCAGTAATTTGGGGGGAATCATGGAGTCCTGATGGACAATTGCTTGAATAATAGCTAGCAGTGTGCGGCGGCAGCCAAAAAAAGCCAACACAGTTCTAAGGCTGCATTAACAGAGGGATAAAATCAAGATCACCTAAGTGTTAGTACCACTTTACAATGCCTTAGTAAGGCCACACCTGGAATACTGCATTCAGTTCTGGTCATCACAATACAAAAAAGATGTTGAGATTCTGGAAAGAATGCAGAGAAGAGCAACAATAATTAGGAGTCTGGAGGCTAAAAAGGTATGAAGAACGGTTACAAGAATTGGGTATGTCTCCTGCTTGTGCAGGGGTTTGGACTGGAAGACCTCTGCGGTCCCTTCCAACTCTTATTATTCTATCCTCCTAAAAATATCTTGCCTCCGCCCAAGATTCCTCCCTTCTGTTTCACAGGCAGGTGTCACAGCTTGAGGGCCTGCAGTTAGTTTATTGACAAGATGGAGAAGGAAAGTTTTCTCTCAGCGACACCCATTTGGGAGCGCAGATGGTGAGAACGGATATGCTAAAGTGGCGTCCGGCGTATTTCGGTGTGCTTTTTCCTCAAACCGGCTCATCGTGCTGGCAAATTGTCTAATTTCAGAAGAAATTTCCATTCACCCTGGCCAACTGTAAAAGAAACCTGAGGTAGAGGGAGTATAAATATTTATTTTATTTGCTAACAGTTGCTAATTCTGTTTGATTCTTTCTTGCAGCTGCATATCCCGTTCACTGGACAGGCAGGTGAAGAAACCTTTGTTGCTGTTGGAACTCGTCTCAGTTGCACTGGAAGCGTAATTTTTTGGAGGTCGCTGCTCATGGGAAGAACTACAAACAAAATAATTAAGAACCAGAAATCGATATCAATTGTATATAGCTAGCATCTGCTACGGAAGAGGAGAGGAGAAATGCTATTGAAATTGATTATATCATTTATTATAGTATTATTTTTAGTCATAATAATATTTTATCATAGCATTATTTTTGAAGTTGCTGTACTCATATTGTCATTTTTTTTAAAAAAAAATCTACAGATTAAGTTATTGGACTTGAGGTTATTTATATTAAACTTATATTTTACTTTCTCATATTTCCCTTAAGGGGCATGGTGGCTCAGTGGCCAAGATGCTGAGTTTGTCGATCAGAAAGGTTGCCGGTTCAAATCCCTAGTGCCACGTAACGGAGTGAGCTCCTGTTACTTGTTCCAGCTTCTGCCAACCTAGCAATTCGAAAGCATGTAAAAATGCAAGTAGAAAAATAGATACCACCTTTGGTGGGAAGGTAACAACGTTCCATGCACCTTTGGCATTGAGTCATTCTGGCCACATGACCATGGAGACGTCTTCAGACAGTGCTGGCTCTTCGGCCTTGAAACAGAGATGAGCACCGCCCCCTAGAGCCGGGAACGACTAGCACATATGTGCAAGGGAAACCTTTACCTTATCTTTCCCTTCTCTAGAAAAGGCAACAGTCTTAAAATTCCTAAACCACCAAAACCGCAAGTTAAAAAGCAAACAAACAAATTCACATAAATTTCCGACCATGTTGGAGAGAAAAGCCAGTTAAAGAGATGCAAAGCCTTGGTTAAACAAGAAGAGTTTGCTTGCTTAAACGCAGGTTATTTATTTATTTATTTTAATTCCAAATGTCAAGTATTGCAAGGCACATTCACCATTTGATGTCCATTCAAAAATATTCTCTTTTAAGTTCCTCTAGGGCATTTCTATTGATGGGCCCTAAAATCTAAGAACAAAGATCCCTGCCTTCTACACTTCTACAATAGCAATAGTGCTTTCGTAAACAAGATATTTGCTTTTCTATTTTCACTTTTGTATTTTATTGGATACTAGCCGATAAACCGGCGTTGCCTGGGTATTTATTTATAGGGGGGAAATGCCCAGACCAAACGTAATTTCTAATGTTGGATTTTCCCCCTTACCAGAGGGAACTCCCTTGTGGAGTACTGTGAAGCCATTACCATGGCAATTCCACTGCGCTGTATAGTAGAAGCCAGTATGGCAGTACGGCACAACAGGATGTATCTTAACATAACACACACACACACACGACGGGTGTTAGGGGTGTCTTACCCGCATAGTATTTGTTTCCAGAAAATAAGTTTGGTTGAAATTGCTCGAGGCGTTCCAGAGTTTTGCTGGAGCATATACAGACACAGCCATTGATAGATAGATAGATAGATAGATAGATAGATAGATAGATAGATAGATAGATAGATAGATAGATAGATAGATAGATAGATAGATAATAGATAGATAGATAGATAGATAGATAGATGATAGATAGATAGATAGATAGATAGACAGACAGATAGATAGATAGATAGATAGATAGATAGAGACAGACAGACAGACAGACAGACAGATATAGATAGATGATAGATGATAGATGATGATGATGATAGATAGATAGATAGATATCCATCTACCTGTCTGCCTGCTTACATGTCTGTCTGTCTGTCTGTCTGTCTGTCTGTCTATCATCTATCTATCTATCTATCTATCTATCTATCTATCTATCTATCTATCTATCATCTATCTATCATCATCATCATCTATCATCTATCTATCATCTATCTATCATCCATCTATCATCTATCTATATCTGTCTGTCTGTCTGTCTGTCTGTCTGTCTGTCTGTCTGTCTGTCTGCCAAAAAGGCATTAAAAGTTATTAACCTAATCCTGCGTAGCTTCTTCTCTGGTAACACTACTACTAACCAGAGCATACAAAACATTTGCTGGACCAATTCTTGAATACAGCTCATCTGTCTGGAACCTGCACTGCATATCGGACATTAACACAATCGAGCGAGTCCAGAGATATTTCACGAGAAGAGTCCTCCACTCCTCTGCTCGCAACAGAATCCCTTATGCCACCAGCCTTGAAATTTTGGGCTTGGACAACTTAGAACTACGCCTCAACGTAGTACATAAAATTATCTACTACAATGTTCTACCTGTCAATGACTACTTCAGCTTCAACCGTAACAATACCTGAAGACACAATAGATACAAACTTAAGGTAAACTGTACCAAACTCAATTGCAGAAAATATGACTTCAGCAACAGTGGTCAATGCCTGGAATATGTTACCTGAATCAGTGGTTTCTTCTCCGCACCCCCATAATTTTAACCTGAGACTGTCTACTGTTGACCTCTCCCCATTCCTAAGAGGTCTGTAAGGGGCGTGCATAAGTGCACCAATGTGCCTACCGTCCCTGTCCTAACAACCCCATTTATTTGTATCCATTTCATTCATTCATAATCTTGTATATACTTATATCTATTATCTTATACACGCTTGACAAAAGAAACAAACAAACAAATAAATAAAAATTTTGCTAGATTAGATTAAATTAGATTTGTTTTATTTATATGCCGCCCTTTTCCGGGAGGGACTCAGGGCGGCGAACAACTCAAAAGGAGAAAGGGGAAACATAGAACACAATACAAATAGTTAAAATAGCCAAGAATCACACAACCACACAGGTCGAGAGGGGAGGGAAGTCATCAACCCCAGGCCTGCCGGCAAAGCCAGGTTTTGATGGCTTTTCGGAAGGCCTGGAGAGGGGTGAGGGTCCGAATCTCCGCGGGGAGTTCGTTCCAAAGGGCCGGAGCTGCCACAGAGAAGGCCCTCCCCCGGGTAGTAGCCAGATGGCATTGGCTGGTAGACGGAACCCGGAGGAGGCCGACTCTGTGTGATCTAATGGGTCTTTGGGAGGTAATTGGCAGCAAGCGGTCTCTCAAGTACCCAGGTCCAATACCATGAAGGGATTTATAAGTTACGACTAGCACTTTGAAGCATATCCGGAGCTGGTGCTGCCAAGCTATAGCCTCGCAGAAAATGTGCAAGTGATGTACAGTACGTGAGCTATCGCGGTAACTTTGATCTCTTCTACTTTTTGTTAAGACGTGTTAGAGGCGAGATCCAACTGATAAGACCAGTTTGGGATGGATTTATGTAGATTTGCATACTTTTTACTTTTGTTTTGCACACATAAATTTAAATATCATTAACAGACACACAATGCCATCTTTAAAGAGGCAATCCCATTCAAGGCTAAGAGAACGGGCATAAAGATTTATGAAGTACCTTTTGGTATATTCCTTTCTCGTGGATTAAAAAATCATGGTCTGTCATGGGAAAAATCCACTGGAAACAATGTCATAACATAAAAGAAATTCGCACAGGAGGACCTAAATTTAAATATTTATAGGAAAATGACATCTGCGCTGTATCAGTAAAACATGGTATTTCATTCAGGTGTATGAAACAATGCCTCGGCTTGTTTCATTCAATTTTTTAAGGATCTTTCAAAGAGTTAATTTTTCTACCAATATGGTTTAAACTCTTTTTTTTTTGTTTAAGCTTCACAGAAGAACAGCACTGAAAGAAATCAAGGACTTTGTCTATATTACAGGATATAAGATTATAGAAGGAACAGGAAGGGATATGTATTTTAGACATTGCAGCCTGGTTTCTGTCTGATGTATTTTTAGATGTTAATGCTGGTATATGCTCAATCAAAAATATGATGGCTACTTAACCAACATTGTGAAAAAGCACCGTATACATGCTCTGGCTAACTTGCAAAGCAGTGATTTGCACATAAGGTTAAATCACAATTTAGAATAGTATTATCAACCTTTTAGAGTGCCATTACAGCACTGCCAGCCCAGTGGTGGGTTTCAAAATTTTTTAGAACCTCTTCTGCAGGTGTGGCCTGATTTGTGGGAGTGGCTTGCCGGCCATGTGACTGGGTGGGAGTGGCTTGCTGGCCATGTGACCAGGAGGGAGTGGCTTGCCAGCCATGTGACTGAGTGGGAGTGGCCAACTTGTAAAATGTGGTGAAACTCACTTAACAACGCTCTTGCTTAGCAACCAAAATGTTGGCTCAGAAACTCTGGCATTTGAAGCACGCAAGTCTTAAAGCTGTCAAGTTACAAGACCCTTGCACCCCTAACCCTTTAGAAAAAAAAACCCAGGGGTGTTCAAACTTGACAGCTTTAAGACTTGTGGACTTCAACTCCCAGAATTCCTCCTCCAGTCAAGTTGGCTCAGGAACTCTGGCAATGAAGTGTGCAAGTCTTAAAGCTGTCAAGTTACAAGACCCTTGCACCCCTAACCCTTTAGAAAAAAAAACCCCAGGGGTGTTCAAACTTGACAGCTTTAAGACTTGTGGACTTCAACTCCCAGAATTCCTCCTCTCGCTCTTCATCTTGATGATGTGTGGATGGTCAGGGGGAGGGAGCTGGAACCGGTTCTAAACGGCACTGTAGATTTGTGGAACCTCTTCTATAGCCCACCCTTGGTCCAGCCATTTAAAGATGATGGAGAAGGTCTGCGCTCCGGCAGTTCGAGTCCTATCACTTGACTTCTGCCAACCTAGTAGTTCAAAAGCATGCTGCATCATCATCTTCTTCTTTTAATGACTGCATAATTTCTTGTGGGGTGGAGTCAGGGCAACTGAATGGAGGTGAGTGTTTATTAGCCGGATGCCCTTCCTGTTGCCAATGCGGATTTTTTGTTCAGCAGATATATTCTCACTGGGCCCAAAGAGAGAAATATCTGCCTCTACCTAGGATTGAACTCACAGCCTCCTGATTGGGAGACGAGAGCTCCACCTCTAGGCCCCGGCACCACTCAAAAGCATGCTACGTGCAAGTAGATAAACGGGTACCACTTTGGTGGGAAAAATAATGGCGCTTTGTGTGGATGTACGAACCAAATGGAACGGGAGATGCCTGAATGCGATGCCCGAATGCAAAGCAACATCAATGGAAGGAAAAAGCCCCCAGATGGTGCTGCAGGATGCTGTTAGCCATTCTGAGAGAGGAGTAGTTCATCCCCTGGGTGCCCTTGTGGACGTGACCCGTCAAAACCGCAGACGACAAAATCGCGCTCGACGAAAGCGTGCATTTGACGTCATCACAGCGCGACGAAAAAAATTAAAAATTGAAATAAAAATAAAATTAAAGCACTTAGGTTAAGGGTTAGGTTAAGGGTTAGGTTTAGGGTTAGGTTTGGGGGGGTTAGGATAAGGTTTTCGCTTTATTTTTACATTTATCGATCACAGCGCGATGTTTTCATCGCGCTGTGATGACGTCAAATGCGCACTTTCGTCGAGCGCGATTTTGTCGTCCGCGGTTTTGTGGTGGAACCCTTGTGGATAGTGCAAAAGCGTGAACCGAACGGACTAGCAGTCTTGGGCAGCCAAGCAACTACAGGTAGTCCTCGAGTTACAACCACCATTGAGCCCCAATGTAAGCCCTCACTTACATTGCTAAGTGAAACATTTGTTAAGAGAGCTTTGCCCCATTTTACAACTTTGCTTGCCACAGTTGTTAAGTAAATCATTGCATTGGTTAAGTTAGCAACTTGATCTCGGAATGACATTCTTTGGCATCCATCCCATCCAACTGTTTTAAGCAAGACAGGAAGGAGAAAATAGTAGTAGGATTGTTACTGCGTACTTGAGAGACCGCCTACTGCCAATTACCTCCACCCAACCAATTAGATCCCATAGATTAGGCCTCCTCCGAGTCCCATCTGCCGGTCAATGTCGACTGGCAACTACGTGGAGGAGAGCCTTCTCGGTGGCAGCTCCGACCCTTTGGAACAACCTCCCCGTGGAGATTCGTACCCTCACCACCCTCCAGACCTTCCGCACAGCCCTTAAAATCTGGCTATCCCGTCAGGCCTGGGGTTAAAGACTGTAACCCACTCGAATAGTATGAATGTTGCGCTTTTTAATGATGTACTGTCTTATGTGTTAATTGTTTGTTTCCCCCCCTTTTCGAGTTGTAAGCCGCCCTGAGTCCCCTCAGGGAAAAGGGCGGCATATAAATAAATTACTCAATACTCAAAATTACTCAATACTGTTATGTAATTAATTAAGAAATAAAAAATTATAATAAATTATTAGGAAGAAATTATAGCATATTGTGAATTGTAGAAAAATCGAAAGAAATGCTCTCTCTCTTTAAATTGAATTAGAAGATATATGTTGTTTATAGTAAAATATATAAATGGAGAAAATAAGAAATGAATCTTTGGTGTAACTTTGAAGGGGCAATTGAAGATATTGTTTATGTATTAAGAAAAATAAGTACAAAGATGAAAATAATAGAAGAGAAGAATTTGGCTGAAAGTGAAAACAAAACCGTGATGTAAAATGGACTGTGTAAATGAGAGTGTGTAAAAGAAAAGACCTGGATAATGCTTTGTTCCTATGATATGTATAATTTGTATTAAAAACAATAAAAAAATCTTGAATTAAAAAGAAAGGAAGGAGAAAATTGGGATACAATTAAGTCAAGTTCTAATTTCCAGGATGATTCTTATTTCCAAAATCTCCTCTGGGATAAGGGGTGTCACACTCAATTTCATTGAGGGCTGTATCAGGGTTGTGTTTCACCTCAGAGAGCCGGAGTGGGCATGGCTAGGATGGGCATGGCCAGCTCGATGTCAATCGTGTCGGGGGTGCCTGTGATGGCCTGAGTGTTCTGCCAGTGAAAATGGGCTCCCAAGCTCTGTTTTCAGCTCCGACAGCCTCCTGCAAACCTCTGACAGCAAAAATGTAGCTCGGGAAGGCCACCTGCTCTGTTTTCTCAAGCGGAGGCACCACAGGCTATCCTTCACTGTTTCCAGAGAGGCCCCACAGGCCAGATTTAAGCACCTCACGGGCTAGATCCGTCCCCCAGTCCTTGGCCATGATTTAGATCTGTGGCCCCCAACCGGTGGTGGGTTGCAGATCCCGTTCCAACTGGTACTGTCTTAGTGCCTCCGCGATGCTCCAGCTGCTCAGCGGAGCAGTGTTCTTGCGCTGCATGTATCGTGCACGAAAGCACCAAAGACTTAAAGAACCGGTAAGGAGCTCGGGCGGGCAGGCCCTCCGGAGCACCGTACCGGAACGGTATCCGGTACTCTTGGCAGGTTCTGGTACGCCGGTACCAGGGTGTACCACCCACAACCCACCACTGCCCCCAACCTTTTGGGCACCAAGGACCAGTTCTGTGGCAACACATTTCTCAATGGACTGGAGGGGCCTGATTTCACATGCCGCCTGCATCCCACAGATGGGACTTCACTTGTTTGCCTGACCAGTTTCTGGAGTGCCGCAGTCCAATGCCAATCCATGGACTGGGGGTTGTGGATCTCTGATCAAGGCTCTATCAATAGGTGGGGAGTATAGTCTTGCTCACTACTTTCTCGGGCGCTGTGCCCATCATTTGCTCAGAAAAACTCCTAGAATCCACTTATTCATCAGTTGGTGACAGGAAAACTTCCTACATCGATAGATAAAGGTAAGCACATTATGGAAGTCTAAATGATTTGCAGAAAAGCAATCCCACGACACAATTGCCTTCTTGCAAAATCCATTTTCTGTGTTCCTGACTTGCTTTAAAATAGCAAAATTTGGGTATCAGCCTAAAAACGTGGACTTCTTTTGGTTTGAAGAGTAACCGTGTTCAGCTGAATGTGGTTGTAAGCCACCAAGGAATGAGCTAGTTTGTTAATTCCCAATCCTATGGAGTCATAAATATTTATACCATAATAAAAATAAGCTGTGCAGCTGTAAAATACTCAAGACTCACTTTTTGTATGACGTTGTTCTCGGGAAAATAGAAGGAAGAAGGTGTGTTGGATACGTTTGCTGTCTTGAGTTACTTGTAAAAATAATATGGGTGGAATACAAATGAATATATACCGTATTTTTCAGAGTATAAGATGCACCTTTGTCCCTCAAAAAAGAGGGTGAAAAATCTGGGTGCGTCTTATACACTGAATACAGCATTTTTGGCCTACTGAAACCCCGCCCCCTTTGCAAAAATGGACATGCAGAGGGTTTGGGAGGCTTGCAAAGTGCTCCTGAGGGCCGGGGAGAGCCGTTTTTGCTCATTTTTGCCCCTTGCAGCACCCGGAGCACTCTTCAAACATGCATGCACCCCCACACACACCTTTTTGCAAAAAAAAAACGAGGTGTGCAGAGGATTTGGGAGGCCTGAAGTGTGATATATATATGAAAAACTACAAAAACAAATATCTTACCTCTACGGGGAGGAAACCTTCCTGCTCACCAGATTATAAATCGCTGAGTTTGTTGATAAGAAAGGTCAGCAGTTCAGCGGTTCGAATCCCTAGTGCCACATTATGGAGTGAGCTCCCGTTACTTGTCCCAACTTCTGCCAACCTAGCAGTTCGAAAGCATGTAAAAATGCAAGTAGAAAAATAGGGACCACCTTTGGTGGAGAGCAGTGCTGGGTTTCAAAAATTGTTCGCACCTACTCTGTGGGTGTGGCCTCCTTTGTGGGAGTGGCTTGCCACCCATGTGACCGGATGGGAGTGGCTTGCTGCCCATGTGACCAGATATGAAGATGCCGACGACACTTGTCAGAACCACCTTAAATTACCTCACACACAGCACTGGCATGCATAAGAATATGATGTAAACTTGTTTTTTAAAAGGCATCTTTGGTTTGCATTAAAACAACTTCAACACACGCAATGTTCTGATTGCACCACAAACACAGTAGTCATCCTTACCTTTCACAGAGGCACTGAGTTTTATAAATAGGAGCATGATAGTGTAGAATAATCATATCCAAGGACCAGAGGTGGGTATCAAAAAATTTTGGAACCTCTTCTTCTGTAGATGTGGCCTGCTTTCCGGGTCCACTGGTAGAACCTCTTTTAACCGGTTCGGTAGATTTGACGAACTGGTTCTACCGAATAGGTGCGAACTGGTAGGAACCCACCTCTGGTGGGAAGGTAACAGTGTTCTGTGCGCCTTCAGTGTTTAGTCCAGTGATGGGTTCCTACCAGTTCGGCCTGGTTTGGCCGAACCAGTAGTGGTTTGGCTGCCTGTGTCTCTGGAACTGGCAGCCACCGAGGCCTGCCATGCCCCTGAAGTGGTTCTACGAGTGGCGCCATAGGTGCCATCATCTTGTTTTTTGCTTCTGCACATGCACAAAATTTGTATTATACTGTGCATGCACAAACAGCACGCATCAAGCATGCAAAGTGTGTGTGCGTGCAGCACCGCCCATGAGCAAACTGGCAGTAGTGACTGCCAGAACCCACCTCTGGTTTAGTCATGCTGGCCACATGACCATGGAGATGTCTTCGGATAACGCTGGCTCTTCGGCTTTGAAACGGAGATGAGCACCGCCCTCTAGTGTCAGGAATGACTAGCACATTTGCGTGAGGGGAACCTTTACCCTTAAGATCCTTTAAATCATTGTTGAGGGAATGGCCGTTGTTTCATTATATAACAGTGGTGAGATACGACCAGTACGGGCATACTGGTGCCTGCTGGGAGCATCAGGTACCGTTCCAGTACGGTGCTCCAGAGGGCCCACCTATCCCCCCCCACCAGAGGTGGGTTCCTACCAGTTCGCACCTATTCAGTAGAACCGGTTCGTCAAATCTACCGAACCGGTTAGAAGAGGTTCCACCAGTGGACCCGGAAAGCAGGCCACACCTACAGAAGAGGTTCCAAAAATTTTTGAAATCCACCACTGGTCCTTGGATATGATTATTCTACACTATCATGCTCATATTTATAAAACTCAGTGCCTCTGTGAAAGGTAAGGATGACTACTGCGTTTGTGGTGCAATCAGAACATTGCGTGTGTTGAAGTTGTTTTAACGCAAACCAAAGATGCCTTTTAAAAAACAAGTATACATCATATTCTTATGCATGCCAGTGCTGTGTGTGAGGTAATTTAAGGTGGTTCTGACAAGTGTCACCAGCATCTTCATATCCGGTCACATGGGCGGCAAGCCACTCCCATCCGGTCACATGGGTGGCAAGCCACTCCCACAAAGGAGGCCACACCCACAGAGTAGGTTCGAACAATTTTTGAAACCCACCACTGCCCTCCGCCCTCCTTACCTGTATTTGAGCCGATCGGGACTTACGTGCACGGAGCGTACCGCGCCTGTGCGATGCTCCGCCGAACAGCTGGAGTGTCGTGGTGGTAAGTACGCATGCACGTGGTGGACGCCCCGTTTCAGCGTACCGATTGCAACAGGATTTGAAACCCACCACTGTTATCTATGTATATGTTTTCCTTTGTTTTTCTACCTTTTCTAGTTCAAACATTGTCAGATATGAAAAAGAAGCCATTACTGTTCTTGGCAGGAGGTCTTGAAATCCACGGATTGTTTAAAGGAAGCTCGAGCTGGCATTAAATCTTGCTTTTCAGCAAAGTGAGATACGGCCCAGCAAAAGCAGAGCTAACCACATTTCAAATGCCTCCTGCTTTTGCCGGCTGTTAAAGGTCATGACAGAAGTGGCATCTTATCGGCCTGGAGGATTTCCCTTCCCCGCATGGGTCTCCAGTAAAGGCAGGGATCATGTGAGTTACACAGTTTGAATCAATGGCTCTAAAATCTTTTCCTGCCTGCAGACCACTGGAGAGAGAAAGAAAAAACCTCAAACAGATTTAATGCAGGATTTCTGCCACCCAGAACCGATACTTCCTGTAATTTATTATGTGCCCACTGTCCGTCAGAAGAGTTGAACAACTCAGCTTCACAGAAAGAGCACATATGATATACCAGTGATGGCAAACCTTTTACAGACCGGGGCCCCAAAATGCAGTGCTCACACGTGCCCCCCCCATACATGCGCATGCACCCCACACACATGCCCCACCCCCATGCATGCATGCATAGCTCCCTACACTCGCCCTGCCCCTTGTGCGCGTATGTGGCAGAGACCCGAAGACCAGCTGGCCAGTGGGAGGCATGCGTGCATGCGCGGCAGGGCGGAACTGGGCGACAGCTCAGGTGCCATCAGAGAGGGCACTGTGTACCACCTCTGGCATGCGTCGCATGGGTTCGCCATCAGTTCAGTTCAGTTCAGCTTATTAAATTTATATACCGCCCTTTTCCCCCGAAGGGGACTCAGGGCGGCTCACAACTCGAACCGGGGAGGGGGATACAGACAAAAGATTTAAAAACAACAACATAACAATATATAATTTAAAACTCACAGCAGTCATACCATTTGAGACGGGGGCAACAGCTCTTTAGCCCCAGGCCTGTCGGAACAACCAGGTTTTGAGGGCTTTGCGGAAGGCCTGGAGGGTGGTGAGGGTTCGAATCTCCACGGGGAGTTCGTTCCAGAGGGTCGGAGCAGCCACAGAGAAGGCTCTCATCCGGGTAGTCACCAGTCGACGCTGGCCGGCGGATGGGATTCGAAGGAGGCCTAATCTGTGGGATCTAATCGGTCTAGTGGAGGTAATTGGCAGCAGGCGGTCTCTCAAGTACCCAGGTCCAATACCATGAAGGGCTTTATAAGTAACGACTAGCGCCTTGAAGCGTATCCGGAGACCAATAGGCAGCCAGTGCAGCTCGCGGAGGATAGGTGTTACGTGGGTGAACCGAGGTACACCCATGATCGCTCGCGCGGCTGCATTCTGGACAAGCTGAAGTCTCCGAATACTCTTCAAGGGCTGCCCCATGTAGAGCACGTTGCAGTAGTCCAGTCTAGAGGTCACAAGGGCATGAGTGACTGTTGTGAGGGCCTCCCGGTTCAGGTAGGGACGCAACTGGTGCACCAGGCGAACCTGGGCAAATGCCCCCCTGGTCACAGCCGACAAGTGGTGTTCAAGAGTCAGCTGTGGTTCCAGGAGGACTCCCAAATTGCGAACCCTGTCTGAGGGGCGTACTGTTTGACCCCCCCAGCCTGAGAGATGGAACACTTGGCCAATTAGTAGGAGGGAAACACACCAGCCACTCGGTCTTATCACGGTGATATACAATGCGTCTAACAGGGCAAGTTCATAGCTGATGGCGAAGATAGGATTACTGATAAATATTCATAAAGATGGTTACATTGTGTAGAAGGTTAGCACCCAACCTCTTCTAGAAAAATGGAATATTTTGAGAAATATTAAAAAGGCAGAATGTTATATTTCCCTAAAGGAGAAACATGCTCTTGGAAAGCATACCTTCCCCTTCTTTAATAGCCCCAGCAGGACTGGGCCAGCCTATCTACAAGACAAAAGACCTTCAGCTGCAGGGTGATGGGATTAAGACATGGCCCTTCAGGCAGTGGTGGGTTGCAGGCGGTACTCCCCGATACAGGCATACCGGAGCCTGCCCGGAGCACCAGATACTGTTCTGGTACGGTGCTCCAGAGGGCCGGTTCTCCCGAGCTCCTTACCGGTCTTTTAAGTCTTTGACGCTTCCATGCACATGCATGGCGCATACATCTCCTACGCAACGCTCCACTGAGCAGCTGGAGTGTCGTGGAGCTCACAGAGGCGCTAAGGCGCACGTGCGTGCTGCACACGTCCATGTGGACGCTGCCAGGCCCATTCCAACCGTATTGGTTGGAACAGGATCCGGAACCCACAACTGCCTTCAGGGCATCATAGGACCATTTAGCAGAAGACACAGAGTGCACCACATTGCGCAATCTCCTAAAGACATTGCATCAACAGTCCAAACTTCAACCAATCTTAGCTCAGACAAACATGACCCCGACAGGGCTCCATGGGTGTTGTCTGACAACAGCCATTAGAATACATGTTCTTGCACAGGAACAGGAAGCTCAAGAGAAGGTATAAAAGCTCCCCCCCCCGCCCACTCTCAACTCCATGTGTTCAGCTGCACCAGAGAACCATGGGCTTGATGGTTCTGCTTTATCATTAAACCATCTTTCCAATCAGGCTCCATGTTTCCATTGGAGAAGATTGGAACTGAACCGGATGGATATTTCTTCCAACGATTGTATACTGTAAGTATCTATAATAAAGATACTTACAGGACTCTCTCTCAACTCAGCTCAACTCACACAGTTTCAGTGAGGAAAATAGGAGGAGGAAGGTGGGTTGGCTTTGTTTGCCATCCTGAGTTATTTATAAAAATAATAAAAGCTGGAAATGAATGAATGAAGATAGAGTGAAAAGCAAGAGGACACATATTTCCATAAAATTGGCAGCAATAAGTTAGGTTTAATTTTGGCTGCTATAACAATTAAAGCTGTGTGGTTATTAAAAGAAAAAGCAGCAGATATATTTCCTGAATGAAGATATTTAAAACACAATTGCAGAATTTTAAGAGTGATACTATGGCTCTTAAAGGTAAAGGTTCCCCTCATACATATGTGCTAGCTGTTCCCGACTCTAGGGGGCGGTACTCATTTCCATTTCAAAGCCGAAGAGCCAGCACTGTCCGAAGACGTCTCCATGGTCATGTGGCCAGCATGACTAAATGCCGAAGGTGCACAGAACGCTGTTCCCACCAAAGGTGGTCCCTATTTTTCTACTTGCATTTTCACATGCTTTCGAACTGCTAAGTTGGCAGAAGCTGGGACAAGTCACGGGAGCTCACTCTGTTACACAGTACCTAGAATTTGATCACTGAACTGCCGACCTTCTGATTGACAAGCTCAGCATCTTAGCCACTGAGCCACCGCGTCCCCTCTTAGAGGGCTCTTAGAGATAAGACTCCCTGGAGAAGAGCCTAATGCTGGGAATGATGGAGGGCAAAACAAGAAGGGGATTACAGAGAATGAGGTGGCTGGATGGAGTCATCGAAGCAGTAGGTGTGAACCAGTGGTAGGATTCAGCCAGTTCGCACCTATTCAGGAGAACCGGTTGATAACTTTCTAAGCAGTTGGGAGAACCAGTTTGTTTTTTTCCACTTTGCAGGAATAATCCTGTAAGGAAGGCAGAAAGGAAACATTCTGGTGTTGTTTCTAGCCTAATCTTTATTGCCCTGCTTACAAAAACTGCCTCTCTGGTTAACCCTCATTACATTGTAACAGTTGATGCGAAGCACCCATTGACGTGAGTGACGTTGAGTTGGCTACACCCACCCAGTCACATGACCACCGAGCCACGCCTACCCAACTGGTCATTAGGGCAGAGAACCAGTTGTTAAATTATTTGAATCCCACCACTGGAGTGAACTTAAATGGACTCCAGCGGATGGTAGAGGACAGGAAGGCTGGAGGAATGTTGTCCATGGAGTCACGATGGGTTGGACACGACTTCGCAACTAACAACAACAACAAAAGCCAAGCTAAGTTTACAGGGAGAACTTTTGTACCCAAATCAATTTTCTTCCCTCATTTGTTTTTTTGCCTTCCTCTCACGATCTACACTAGGAAGGTTGTGTGTTTTTCAAAAGCTGCTTCAAGTTCACATTTTGTTTTTGGATCCCTCATGTTCTGTGATCTTGAACAGTTGGAATACCCTTGCTCACTGATATTTTAAGAGCAGGTGAACAGAAGTGTGAGCACCGTCATTGCGGATACTGATTGTTATAGTTAATAACCATCGTTTGCGATAGTTAACAATCTTACAGGAAGTCTGAGTAGAATTGCATGCATGGCAGATACTGGATTCGTCACATCACAGTGTTTATTTTCTGCTTTAATCTTTGGTTGATTTATGTTCTTCCGCCTTTGCCACAACTGATATAAACGCCTAAGGAAAAGGTCCTTTGAAGAGATAGAGGTTTTCAGTTGGAACTTGTGACACAAATCAGAAGTGGCCTATTTCGTCTTGAGAGAGATTCTTCTTCTAAAAGATAACCAGCAACACATTCATGAAAGCAAGCAAGCAGAACCTAAATGCAGTGGAAATAACCCAGGGGTCCTCAATAACCCAGTGGTGGGATTCAAACAAACTAACCACTGGTTCTCTGCCCTAATGATTTCTTCCAACAACCAGTTCACCAAACAATACAATACTACAATATAATAGCAGAGTTGGAAGGGACCTTGGAAGTCTTCTAGTCCAACCCCCTGCCTAGGCAGGAAACCCTATACCGTTTCAGACAAATGGCTATCCAACATCTTCTTAAAGACTTCCAGTGTTGGGGCATTCACAACTTCTGGAGGTAAGTTGTTCTACTGGTTAATTGTTCTAACTGTCAGGAAATTTCTCCTCAGTTTTAAGTTGCCTCTCTCCTTGATTGGTTTCCACCCATTGCTTCTTGTTCTAGCCTCAGGTGCGTTGGAGAATAGTTTGACTCCCTCTTCTTTGTGGCAGCCCCCGAGATATTGGAAGACTGCTATCATGTCTCCCCTAATCCTTCTTTTCATTAAACTAGACACACCCAATTCCTGCAGCAGTTCTTTATATGTTTTAGCCTCCAGTCCCCTAATCATCTTTGTTGCTCTTCTCTGCACTCTTTCTAGAGTCTCCACATCTTTTCTACATCGTGGTGACCAAAACTTTATGCAGTATTCCAAGTGTGGCCTTACTAAGGCCTTATAAGGCCTTCATGTGATCGTGATTCTTGAAACTGCTCAGAAAATTAACAACCGGTTCTCCTGTAGTGGTGCCAACTGGCTGAATCCCACCACTGTGCGCGGTTGACTACCAAGTCATGGCCTGTTATAAATTGGGCCACATGATGGGCAAGCATGCACGCACAAGTCTCCCTTCACACGAGCAGTGAGCCCTTGTACTCGTGTGTAATGCTGTACTTGCATGAGTGGAGGGCATTTGTACTTGCACACGAAGCTCCACTTGCGAGTAGAGGGAGCTCACACCCGAAGCTCCGTTCACACAAACGGAGCTCAAGTGCCCTCCACTCATGTGAGAAGCTCCATTCGCACAAGCGGAGGACAAGCACAGACTCCACTTGCACCAATGGAAGTGTGCGTGCTCATCGGCCTGCCACTCACATACCTGTAATCCCTGCACTGGGCTGCCAAGGTGGAAAGGTTGGTGCAGTGGTGGGTTTCAAAAATTTTTCGAACCTACTCTGTGGGTGTGGCCTCCTTTGTGGGAGTGGCTTGCCGGCCATGTGACCTGGTGGGAGTGGCTTGCTGGCCATGTGTTTTCTTTCTTTCTTTCTTTCTTTCTCTCTCTCTCTCTCTCTCTCTCTCTCTCTCTCTCCTTCCTTTTGTCTCTCTGTCACTTTTTCCTTTTTTCTTTCATCGCTCTCTCACTTTTTCTTTCTTTTTTTCTTTTTTTCTTTATTTCTTTCTTCCTTTCTTTCTCTTTCTCTCTCTGTGTGAATCTCTCTCTCTCTCTCTCTCTCTCGCGCTCTCTCTCCCTCCCTCCCTCCCTCCCTCTGTGTGTCTGTGTGTGTGTGTGTGTGGTGGGTTTCAAAATTTTTTGGAACCTCTTCTGTAGGTGTGGCCTGCTTTCCGGGTCCACTGGTGGAACCTCTTCTAACCGGTTCAGTAGATTTGACGAAGCGGTTCAAGAAGAAGCTGAGAGCCGAGGTGGCGCAGTGGTTAAATGCAGCACTGCAGGCTACTTCAGCTGACTGCAGTTCTGCAGTTCGGCTGTTCAAATCTCACCGGCTCAGGGTTGACTCAGCCTTCCATCCTTCCGAGGTGGGTAAAATGAGGACCCGGATTGTTGTTGGGGGCAATATGCTGACTCTGTAAACCGCTTAGAGAGGGCTGAAAGCCCTATGAAGCGGTATATAAGTCTAACTGCTATTGCTATTGCTAACTGGTGCGAACTGGTAGGAACCCACCTCTGGGTTGGGGACAGAGATGGCATTCAGCCAGTTCTGACAGGTTCTGGAGAACCAGTAGCGGACATTTTGAGAGTGGGGAGGGAATGGGGATTTTGCAGTATCCTTCCCTTGCCACGCCTACAAAGCCCCGCCCACAGAGCTGGTAGTAAAAAAAATTGACTGGTTGGGGACCATTGAAGTAGCCCATGACCATATTTACAAAGCCACAGTGGCACAGTGGTTAGAGTGCAATACCACAGGCTTCTTCTGCTGACTGCCGGCTCCCTGCAATTTGGCAGTTCGAATCTCACCAGGCTCAAGGTTGACTCAGCCTTCCATCCTTCCGAGGTGGGTAAAATGAGGAGCCAGATTGTTGGGGGCGAGAGGCTGACTCTGTAAAGCACTTAGAGAGGGCTGTGAAGAGGTATATAAGTCTAAGTGCTATTGCTACTCCCATTATAATTCATGCTTGACAGTTTAGTAAGGGTAATCATTAGCCCTGACCTCAGGCTCTCATACCGGAATATGTGCCTGCATGGAAAGCAAAAGAAAATATTTGTGTCCCTTTTGTTGCTACAAACACTTTTAAATATTGATCGTGATTCCCTAACATCTCCTTAGTAAAAGGCAGCTGTGCACTCGGCAGAACGATTCTAAAATGAGGCTTCAAAAGAGGTTTTTGTGTACCTCAAAGGGATTCCATTGCCACGTAGATTAGAGGCTTTGATTGATCGTTTGCTTCCAATTGGACAGAACATGGCCACAATTTCCATCCAAATTTCACCTGTCGGTGGAGCATATTTATCCACACGATAAAGTGCAAGACAGGTAGTCCTCAACTTATGACCACAATCGAGCCCCACATTTATGCTGCTAAGCGAAACATTCATTAAGGGACCTTTTGCCCCATTTTACGACCTTTCTTGCCACAGTTGTTAAGTGGGGGGCTGCAGTTGTTACATTAGTAAAACGGCTGTTTTGTGAATCTGGCTTCCCCCTTCATTTGGCTGGCCAGGCGGTCGCAAAAGCTGATCACTTGATACCACAACGGTTGCACATATGAATCAGTTGACATGTGTCCCAATTTTGATCACATGGCCGTAGGGATGGTGCAATGGTCGTAAGAATGAAAAATGGTCATCGTAACTTTGAATGGTCACTAAATGAACTGTCATAAGTTGAGGACTATCTGCATTGGGCAAGGAAGTTAATCAAGCTTAGTTAAGGTAAAGGTTCCCCTCGCATGTGTGTGCTAGTCGTTCCCGACTCTAGGGGGCGGTGCTCATCTCCGTTTCAAAGCCAAAGAGCCAGCGCTGTCCGAAGACGTCTCCGTGGTCATGTGGCCAGCATGACTAAATGCCAAAGGTGCACGGAACATTGTTACCTTCCCACCGAAGGTGGTTCCTATTTATCTACTTGCATTTTTACCTGCTTTCGAACTGCTAAGTTGGCAGAAGCTGGGACAAGTAACGGGAGCTCACTCTGTTATGCAGTACCTAGAATTCGACCACCGAACTGCTGACCTTCTGATCGACAAGCTCAGCATCTTTGCCACTGAGCCACAGCGTCCCCTCTTAGAGGGCTCTTAGAATTAAGACTCCCTGGAGAAGAGCCTAATGCTGGGAATGATGGAGGCAAAAGGGGATTACAGAGAATGAGGTGGCTGGATGGAGTCACTGAAGCAGTAGCCGTGAACTTAAATGGATGCCAGAAGATGGTAGAGGACAGGAGGCTAGGTTGGCAGAAGCTGGGACAAGTAATGGGAGCTCACTCCATTACGTGGCAGTAGGGATTCGAACTGTTGGACTTTCTGATTGACAAGCTTAGCGTCTTAGCCACTGAGCCACGCTTGGCTTTAGATAGGAGATGTTTATTGTGGAAACGTTTGTTCATTCTTGAAGAATAAAAGAACTTGGTGATTAAGGCACAACCCCCACTGGCTAGGAAAGTTCACATAAAAAGGGAGCCTGTGATGCTTCCAGATGAAACTTTAGTTATCCAACTAGCCTACCTTATTGGTGGGCTTTCTAGCCGGAAGGGAAAGCTACAAATGTAATTGCTCGGGGAGTTTCTTCTGAGCTTCCTGCTTTGGTGATCATAGCAATCACATCACAAAGTCTGACTCCAAAAAACGCACAACCGCAGGAAATACAATCACATAGTGGATGATCTTGTTCTGACCTACACTTCGCCAAAAAGCACAAGGCAGAGGTCCTGACATAAACCCCTTTCATTAAACGAATGTGAATCCCTCTCATCCACATTCAGCAAAGGCCTGGCAAACAGTCTTTCAAAGGAGTATTTACGACTACAGACCTTATCTAGCTTGGAAAGCTGCCATGTAGATATTTTCCAAATGAGGTGCTGTGTAAGGAAAAAGTGGGCACAGAGTCTCTGAGATTCAGGGACAGATCTTCACACTCCTGAAACAAATCTAATGACCGAACGAACAAATTGTTTCCTGCAAAAGCCCACTCCCTTTTTGCCCCTCTTTTATTTCCTATGGGAGGGGCCAATCACCGTCCATCTGTGACTTTACTCCCAAGTCTACCCTGATTTCTGAGTTGTTCTTTTCTTCTGGCAGCTCTGCGCATGCGCACACTGGGAACAGGCTCCAGCTGTTCCTCTTCCTCACTGCTGTCTAGCTCCATAGGCACCTGAACACAGCCAAACGGCCTCGGCCCCTTCTCTGCCTCCAACGCAGATCCTTCGTCCGAGCCTTCCCCAGCCTCCAGGACTGGCCCATGCTCCTCCCCAACCTCCTCACTGTCCGACTCCGCTGCCAGCTCCGTTGGCCGCTGGTGGGCCACAACAAATCTTGAAAACCTTTGCAGGTAGAAGGAGGAGAGAGCCTGGTCTTTTCCTTTGCTTTATTTACAGATTAACAGAGTTGGTACCTTGTAGGACATCTAGTCCAACCCTCCACCCAAGCAGGAGATCCTACACCATTTCTGGAAGAGGGCAGTCCAGTCTCTTCTTGAAAACCTCCAGTGATGAAGCTCCCACAATTTCTGAAGGCGAGTTATTCTGCCAGATAATTTCTCCTTATTTCCAGGTTGAAGGTCTCCTTGTTCAGTTTTCATCCATTATTCCTTGTCTGGCCTTCAGGTGCTTTGGAAAGTAGCTTAGTGATAGCTTGGTTTAGTGAAGAGAACGGCTGTTGGATCTACACGCAGGCAGACAGTAGCAATAGCAACTGAACAATAAAATGCCACGAAAGAAAGAACTGGCAGACCAAAGGAGCCATCTGCAGAGAGTTCCATGCTGGACCAGGAGCTGTTCCCACAGACTGAACTGGGACATAACTTTCAGCTGTGCACCCTCCCAATCTGTTCATGCCTGCAGGTACAAATCGATTTTGTATTGATATTAAATCGTTTATTTAATATCAAATGTAGAGGGCCACCCACTTCACAAGAAGGGACTCTGGGTGACATACAACAATCCAACAAACTGGTAAAATAAATAAGATAAAATTGTCCGAAACCATAGTATAGGATAATATACAGTGGTGGGTTTCAAATTTCTTTAGAACCTCTTCTGTAGGTGTGGCCTGCTTTGTGGGAGTGGCTTGTCAGCCATGTGACCGGGTGGGCATGGTCAACTTGTAAAATGTGGTGAAACTCGCTTAACAACGCTCTTGCTTAGCAACCAAAATGTTGGCTCAGAAACTCTGGCATTTGAAGCACGCAAGTCTTAAAGCTGTCAAGTTACAAGACCCTTGCACTCAGAGGTGGGTTCCTACCAGTTCGCACCTATTCGGTAGAACCAGTTCGTCAAATCTACTGAACCGGTTAGAAGAGGTTCTACCAGTGGACCCGGAAAGCAGGCCACACCTACAGAAGAGGTTCCAAAATTTTTAGAAACCCACCACTGGTCCTTGGATGTGATTATTCTACACTATCATGCTCCTGTTTATAAAACTCAGTGCCTCTGTGAAAGGTAAGGATGACTACTGCGTTTGTGGTGCAATCAGAACATTGCGTGTGTCGAAGTTGTTTTAACACAAACCAAAGATGCCTTTTAAAAAACAAGTTTACCTCATATTCTTATGCATGCCAGTGCTGTGTCTGAGCTAATTTAAGGTGGTTCTGACAAGTGTCATCGGCATCTTCATATCCGGTCACATGGGCGGCAAGCCACTCCCATCCGGTCACATGGGCAGCAAGCCACTCCCACAAAGGAGGCCACACCCACCGAGTAGATTCGAACAATTTTTGAAACCCAGCACTGCTTGCACCCCTAACCATTTAGAAAAAAAAACTTCCAGCGGTGTTCAAACTTGACAGCTTTAAGATTTTAAGGATTAGATAGGACTCTTAGAGGCGGGCGGGGTGATTGCTGAGCCAGCCAATCAGTGAGCGGCAGGTGGGCAAGTGTGGTGCAGACGGGCGGGGGAGGGAGCTGGAACCGGTTCTGAACGGCACAATAGATTTGTGGAACCTCTTCTATAGAAGAGGTTAGAACTGACAGGAACCCAGCCCTGATGGTATAGTATAGTATAGTATAGTATGGTATGATATGGTATGGTACGATACGGTATGGTACGGTACGGTACATTACCTTACTTAACTTTTCTTACCTTACATTACATTACCTTACCTTACATTATATTATATTACATTATATTATATTATGTAATAAAAACAGCATCAATTGAAGTCAGCGTTATTTAATCCCCTGAAAAGGAACATTTCTACAAACCAAAAGTTTAGGGCTGGATAGGAAGTCAGTGTGCTGAATTATGTATTTCATCTACTCATAATTCACAGCAACAGGTGAGAAGTAACAGAAGGACAAGTGTTTAAATATATTCCAAACTTCCTCAGTTTTTCGGTACCTATACATGTAAAATGCATGTCTGAAGTCTCTAAATGTAGGGGATGTAGGCCAAATATGGAAAGGTTCCAGCTAGGAAGAATTAGAGCTTGACAATTTTTTTTAAAAAAGAAAGGAAATATTCCTCATTGTTTATATTTCAGGATATTCAAGTTGAAAATCAGTTTTAAGAAATACATGGTCTGGCTCTGTCCCAAGCAGGGTTAATCGTGCATTAACTCTGCAAAAAATAAAAAATAAAAGAAAACCTCAATGCACGGCTTTTAATTAAATCTAATTTGACCCACTGATGTAGCACACTTGCAAACTGTTCCTTCCAGATGCAGAAATAGGTAGAGAAGATCAGTGGACCTCACCCCATTCCTAAGAGGTCTGTAAGGGGGCGTGCATAAGTGCACCAGTATGCCTACCATCCAGGGGTGGGTTCCTGCCAGTTCTAACCTCTTCTATAGAAGAGGTTCCACAAATCTACAGTGCCGTTTAGAACCGGTTCCAGCTCCCTTCCCCCCCGCCCGTCCACACATCATCAAGAAGAAGAGCGAGGGGAGGAATTCTGGGAGTTGAAGTCCACAAGTCTTAAAGCTGTCAAGTTTGAACACCCCTGGGGTTTTTTTTTCTAAAGGTTTAGGGGTTCAAGGGTCTTGTAACTTGACAGCTTTAAGACTTGCATGCTTCAAATGTCAGAGTTTCTGAGCCAACATTTTGGTTGCTAAGCAAGAGCGTCGTTGAGTGAGTTTCACCACATTTTACAAGTTGGCCACGCCCACCTAGTCACACGGCTGGCAAGCCACTCCTACCCAGTTACATGGCCGGCAAGCCACTCCCACAAAGCAGGCCATACCTACCGAAGAGGTTCTAAAAAATTTGAAAAACCCACCACTGCTACCATCCCTGTCCTACTGTCCCCATTTATTTGTACCCATTTCCTGTATCTGTGTCCATGACTATACTTATACCCATATCCATTCCATTCTAATTTCTTTTTCTATTATTCCTAGTTGAGATGATAAAGTGATTAAACTTCGCCTCCCTTTTCCTAAACATTTATAGCAAAGGTGTCCAACCTTGGCTACTGTAAGACCTGTGAACTTCAACTCCCAGAATTCCCCAGCCGGCCATGGTCACAGGTCTTAAAGTTGCCAAGTTTGGCAACCCCTGATTTACAGCTAAACCAGTGTAGGAGAAAAACCATGTTAGTCTAAGTTTGAGTTTGAGTTTATTTTCATTTGTATGCCGCCCTTTTCCCTGAAGGGACTCAGGGCGGCTCACAACTGAAGGGAAGGGGGATACAGACAGTTAACAACAACACAAAGACAATACATAATTAAAATGCAACAACCATACCATTCGAGATAGGGGCAACGATTCTTTAGCCCCAGGCCTGTCGGAACAGCCAGGTTTTAAAGGCTATGCGGAAGGGCTGGAGGGTGGTGAGGGTCCGAATCTCCACGGGGAGTTCGTTCCAGAGGGTCGGAGCAGCCACAGAGAAGGCTCTCCTCCGGGTAGTCGCCAGTCGACACTGGCCGGCGGATGGAATTCGGAGGAGGCCTGCTCTGTGCGATCTAATTGGTCTGGTGGAGGTAATTGGCAGCAGGCGGTCTCTCAAGTACCAGGTCCAATACCATGAAGGGCTTTATAAGTGACGACTAGCGCCTTGAAGCGTATCCGGAGACCAATAGGCAGCCAGTGCAGCTCGCGGAGGATAGGTGTTACATGGGTGAACCGAGGTGCACCCACAATCGCTCGCGCGGCTGCATTCTGGACCAAGCTGAAGTCTCCGAATGCTCTTCAAGGGCTGCCCCATGTAAGAAGGTAGCAACAATATAAAGAGTCTGGTAATACTGTTTCCAGCCAATAAATATTGTTTTAAAGGCATAAAATAAACAGCTGGGTTGGAAGAAGGAGAAGTAGCTCTGTATTTTGTACAATTCACATAATGCTGCTGTCTCATTTTTTTTTGCCACAACAACTTTGTCATGGGCCCAAAGTCACCCAGCTGGCTTTCGTACCTGGTCACCTGCGTTATCAGCCCGAGAGAATCAGCAAATATTAACAATAAGGAATCCGATGAAATTTCTAAGAAGAACGGGGAGGGGGATCTTATTTATTTATTTATTTATTTATTTATCTATTATTATTATTTGCCTTGTATGCCGCCCACTCCCGGAGGACTCCGGGCGGCTCACAAAAGACAAGGGAAAGGGGGGAGCGAGACAAAGACAACATATAAAAACAAAACCAACATTCACAATTTCCGTGGAGGTAAATGCTTCTCAGCCCCCCCCCCCCAGCCTGCTGGAACAGCCAGGACTTGGTGGCTTTGCGGAAGGCTGGGAGGGTAGTAAGGGTCCGGATCTCAACAGGGAGCTCGTTCAGTGGGCCGGAGCTGCAACAGAGAAGGCCCTACCCCGGGGAGTCGCCAGCCGACATTGGCTGGCAGATGGAATCTGGAGGAGACCTAACCTGTGCGATCTAATTGGTCTGAGAGAGGTAATCGGCAGGAGGCGGTCTCTCAGGTACCCAGGTCCGATGCCATGTAGGGCTTTATAGGTAGCGACCAGCACTTTGAAGCGGATTCGGAGACTAATAGGTAGCCAGTGCAGCTCGCGGAGGATAGGTGTAACGTGGGTGTACCTTGGTGCACCCACAATCGCTCGCGCGGCTGCATTCTGGACTAATTGGAGTCTTCAAACACTCTTCAAGGGCAGCCCATGTAGAGCGCATTACAATAATCCAGTCTTGAGATCACAAGGGCGTGAGTGACGTCTGAAGGGCCTCCCGATCCCATCTTATTATAGCCAGAAAAACCCTAATATTTGCAGGTGTTCATGTATGGGTATATATGTTGTTGGTGCCTACAAAAGGAAGTGGAGACTCCCCAACGGATCTGCTCAGTAAGGGTGGGGTATTTTCAATAGCTGAAGAAGGTTGAATAAACTGGAGAAAGAAAAGACATCTGGGAATGGAGTCTGCTGCAGATGGCATAGCTAGCAGGCAGGACTTTGAATAATATGCAACTTCTGAGAGTGAATAATTTTTCCTCTGGGTATGCACACATGTTTTTCTTTGTTTTTGCAGCATCCAAAAATGGATATATTTCCTCTGAGTCGGAAGGAAATTTCCCAAAGATCACAACTGCCAATAAGAGATGAGATTTTTTTTAAAATTGTATTTGTCTTCACAACAACCTGGTCTGTGTGTGAGAGGGGGGGGGGGAGAGAGAAAGGGAGAAGGAGAGAGAGGGAGAAAGAGAGAGAGAGAGAGAGAGAGGAAGAGAGGGAGAAGGAGAGAGAGAGGGAGAGGGGGAAAGAGAGAGAGGGGAGAGAGGAAGAGTGGGGGGAGAGGGAAAGAAAGGGAGAGACAGAGAGAGAGAGATGAGAGAGGGAGAGACAGAGAGAGAGGGAGAGAGGGGGAGAGATGGAAAGAAAGGGAGAGGGAGAAAGAGATGGAGAGGGGGAGAGGGGAGAGGGATGGAGGGCAGAGGGGGGAGAGAGATAAAGAGGGAGAAAGAGAGGGGCAAGAGAGAGAGGGAGGGAGGGAGGGGAGAGAGGGAGGGGAGAGAGAGGGAGGAAGGGGGAGAAAGGGAGAAAGAGAGGGGGAGGAAGAAAGACACAGAGAGAGGGCAAGGGAAGGGAGAGGGGAGGGAGAGAGAGAGAGAGAGAGAGAGAGAGAGAGAAATGCTTTGTTTTCTTTAAAAAGAAAAATGGAAATCTGTCTTTTAAGTGCTTTTTGAAAAATAGATGGGGCCAGTAAATGGATTTGGCATACAAGCACAGGAATTGTTTTGCAAATCTCTGGAGTCATCACCACACCCACCCTCCAGGCACGTGGTAGTAATGTTTTTGGCTGATTATTTACTGAAGTCCCTTCTTTAAAAAAAACTTTCTCCCTCTGCTGGGCTGATCCAGAGCCAGTCTGAATGCCACGTCGAAGCAGCTGAGGCCCAAGGAAAAACAAACAAGACAATTTGTTGAAACGCTGCGTTTCCTCTTAGCCAAGCGGTTCCTGAGGCCTTCGCCCTGGGCTTCGAACGAGGAAAGAGAAGGCGAGGAAGAGACAAACGTTTTCGCCACTTTCCCAAATTCCTGATAGCCAAGGAGGAACACATTTCGTCCAACTGATATTCATAGCACATTGTGATGCTTTAGATCAGGGGTGTCCAAACTCGTAATTGCTCATTATTGGGGGCGCCTGTGGTGGCCCGAGCACTCTGCCAACGAAAATGGGCTCCTGAGCTCCGTTTTCAGCTGCGACAGCTTCCTGCAACCCTCTGCCAGCGAAAACGGAGTTCAGGGGGGCCACACTGTTTTCGCTGGCAGAGGCACTGTGGATCCAGCCCGCGAGCCTTGAGTTTGATACCCTGCTTGAACTTTATTAAGTCTGGAGTCAAAAAACTCCAGGGCCAGCCCACAGGCGGACCACAAGTGAGCCCCACAAGGGAGACATTTGTGGATGTGAATTTGGCCCATGGAACCTTTCTGGCCACAGTTGTTAAGCGGGTCACCACAGAGGTTACTTTAGCAACACGGTTATTAAGTGAACCTGGCTTCCCCATTGACTTTGCTTGCCGGAAGGGCACAAAGTGACCCCAGGACATTGCAACCGTCATAAATATGATTCAGTTGCGCAATATTGGGGAAAAAAATGAAGAAACACCGCAAGAAAGAAATAATTAGGAAGATACTAGAATGCGCAGAAATGGACAGACTTACGCTGAAGATTAACAGAAAGAAAACACAGAATATTATCAAACTTTATTGGACTTTATTTTACCAGTGTTTGGGAAAAAAGAGGTGGAGATTAAGAATGTAATCTACCATATTTTTCGGACTACAAGACACAATGGTGTATAAGATGCACCAAGTTTTCAAAGAGTAAGTAAGAAAAAAGGTTTTGTCCCCCGGCCCCAGGAGCTGCAGGCTTCAGCAGGGCTGGGGGAAGGCAAAAATGCCCGTTTTTGCAAAAAAACAGGCAAAAGTGGGCTGCTTTTCGAAAAACAGGGACATTTTTGACTTCCCCCAGCCCTGCTGAAGCCTGCAGTGCTTTTGGGAGCTGGGGGAAGGCAAAAACGCTTCAGTTTTTTGAAAAACAGCCCATTTTCACCTTTTTTTTTCAGAAATGGGCATTTTTCCCTTCCCCCAACCCTGCTGAAGCCTGCATAGTACTTCTGGGGGTTCACTGACAAATGCGCGCTGACAAAACCGTAGCGAGAAAACCGTGACGTTGAAATGGTGCCCACAACAGCACACCAACAACAGCGCGCCGACAAAAGCGTGTCATCAACAAACAACGCAAAAACAACATAATAACCCTAACCCCAACCCTAACCCTTACCTTAACCCTAATCGCGCTTTTGTGGGCACCGTTTTGTCGGCGCGCTGTTGTGGGCGCGATTTCGACGTCACAGTTTTCTCGCCACAGTTTTGTCGGCGCGCTTTTGTCAGGTGCGCATTTGTCAGGTCACGCTTCTGGGTGCTGAGGGAAGGCAAAAATGCCCCATTTTTCACAAAAACGGGATGCGGGGGCAGGGCTTCAGGAGATCAAAAATGGCTGTATTCGATGTATAAGACACAACATTTCCATGCTCTTTTAAGGGGGGGGAGGTGTATTTTATACTCCAAAAATACAGTATATTGTTAGGCAAATTAAATACCGATGTTTATTAAGCACTAACAAAATGTAAAACAGAAAATGAATAAAATCTCTTTTTTTTAAAAAATGAGTCAGTTGCCAAGCGTCTGAATTTTGATCACGTGACCATGTGGTCAAGCGACATGCAATAGACACATGTGTGTGTGAAAAATAGCACTAGCACTTAGACTTATATACCGCTTCACAGTGCTTTACTGCGCTCTCTAAGCGGTTTACAGAGTCAGTCTATTGCCCCCCCCCAAAAAAAAATCTGGGTCCCCATTTTACCCACCTCTGAAGGATGGAAGGCTGAGTCAACCCTAAGCTGGTCAGAATCGAACTGCTAGCAGCTGACAGAATTAGCCTGCAATGCTGCATTCTAACCACTGCGCCACCACTCCTCTTAATGGTCATAAGATACTGTTTTCAGTGCCATCGTAACTTCGAACGGTCACTAAATGAACTGTTTTGAGCCGAGGACTATGTGTATATGGTTCAGGGGACTCAGTCCTGTTCGCCTTTGCCAGAGAAAATTCCTCTCCTCCTTTTCAGCTCCGTCCAGCCAACCAGTTACAACGAGTGTCCATTTATCTGGCTCTGCATGTTGTTAATTGATGGGCCTTTATGTCAATCACATTCTCAAGTTTCTTCCCTTGGGAGCATGTTTAAGTCCTTCGCAGGACTGTGCAAATGCCTGCAGAAATAAAATCACAAGCTGAACAAACATTTGTTCAGTGAACCACAGCATGTATAAAAATAAAAGAAGCAAACAAATATGCATACAAGCACGCCGCCTACCCAAAGCATGGCTGAGCATGGTGCTTTCTGGCCCTTTGCGGGGGGCGGGGGTAGGAGAAAATGACAGGTTGGTGTCTATGATTTTGTGTCTGTGTGTCCAAGACCAAAAGTGATTTACCATATTTTTTGGACTGTAAGACACAGAATATAAGACGCACGATGATTTTGGAGGGGTAATTTTTTTTTAAAAAAAAGTTTTTGCACTCTGAAGGCCTCCCAAACCCTCTGAACGCCTCATTTTTTGCACACAAAAAAGTGCATGCAAAGTTTTGGGAGGCTTGTAGAGTGCTCCTGGGGGCTGGGGGGAGCAAAAACGAGCAAAAACGGCCTATTTTTTGCTCATTTTTGCCTTCCCCAGCCCCCAGCAGCACTTTGCAGCCCCCCCCCAAACCTCTGCACATCCATTTTTGCAAAGGGGGGGTCGGTAGGCCAAAAATGCTGTATTCAGTGTATAAGATGCACCCAGATTTTCACCCTCTATTTTGGGGGGGAAAGGTGCGTCTTATACTCTAAAAATACGGTAATAGTGGAGCACACATTCCACAGCCCAAAAAGCAGACATTCCATTCATGTTCATAGGCCTTATTGCCTCACCTTCCTCCCTCCACAAAGAATTAAGCACTAAGCCGTGCCCATTTTTTGCTCATTCTGCCCTCCCCAGCCCCCAGGACCTCTCTGAAAGCCTCCTATAAGCTATACATGGCCATTTTGGTGAAGGGGGCAGGGTTTCTGGAGGCAAAAATGCTGTATTCAGTGTATAAGATGCACCCAGATTTTCAGCCTCTTTTTTGAGGGAAAAAGATGCTTCTTATACTCCGAAAAATATGGTAGTTTGGAATATAGAGGAGGCCTTGGCTACGCTAATAGCTCTCTGATCCCATTTGTACCCCCATCCGTGGAGAAAAGCTAAGAGTCTTAAAATTATAAGCAGCCTTCAAATCCAACTGTTCTCAGCTATTTTCTAGAAGAAGGAAAATATTCCTAGATCACTCAGAACCGGAGGCTTTGAAGCAAGTATCCTCAATTGCTTCTATTACAGTCACTTTATGCAAAGTTTTTAAAAGCATGAATTTAGGAAAATAAAAAAGGCATCCTTTTTTCTTTGATTCCTTGTTCTTATTTTCATTTCACTTCAATTACCAATCAGGTTGTTGGGATAAAAGTCCAAGATTGTAGGTATGTTTTGCATAACCGCCAACTTAGTGGTTCTTTCCTCCAATAAGTACGTGTGATATCTAGATTGATTAATTCCCCTTTTGGATTCTAAAACATTGGTAAATATTACCGAAGATAGGATGCAGAGTCTTTAAAGAGAGCTGATCAAGAACTGACAAGCTTTCAGTTGTGGCAAACTACGTGGGGAAAATACAAAACCATTTTTTTCCCCCTTAAGGCTAATCTTTACTTGGGACTTAGCCAAAATAAATTGGCTTGAGCTATAACTTCTACATAAGGTTTTTATGAGTTCATTCATAACCCATGACAACTCATGGGTATCTAGTGATGTGGGGGAAAGGGTGGGTAGGGTCCACAGAGACAAGACATCACCTTTCAAGAAATAAAATAATTGTCAGAAGGAAAACTTTGGAGCAAGAACAGCGATGGTGGTGGAGACTCTAAAAATATCCGAAATAGACATGACTCATTCTCCATATGCTGAACAGCTGACAGATGGTTGAATGTCCATTTCATTGCTGTTATTTGTGTTGGCAAACTGGCTTGGTTCAGCGCAGCTGATGTGCCATCTAGTCTTTTATTATGGCCATTTCCTCTACCGCAATTTAAATAAAATGATCCCTTTTTTTTCAGTTGAGAGATGTGAGGGAACACGAGAGCCACCATGACTAGCTTGGGTATGGATGATGGGTTCCTAGAGCCTTGTGAGGATCATGGGGAAAAAGGCAATGTAAAAAAAAAAAGGCTTGTAAAAAAAAAGGATAGAGGGATTTTTCATTCACCCTTTATGGTAGAGGGAGATGCGGTCTGACTCTCAGGAATAAATCCGTATCCTGTCACACCCTCCCATTAACTCCAGATATTAGTGATGCTGCCTGAAGCTTGGCCAGTAGATACTAGAAGTTACAATAGAATCCCTTATGCCACCAGGCTTGTAATTTTGGGCTTATACAACCTGGAACTACGCCGCCTATGTTCTGACCTAAGCATAGTACAAAATTGTCTGCTACCACATCCTACCTGTCAACGACTACTTCAGGTTCAACCACAATAATACACCGGCAAACAATAGATACAAACTCAAGGTAAACAGCTCCAAAGTCAATTGCAGAAAATAGGACTTCAGCAACCAAGTGATTAATGCCTGGAATGCTCTACCTGACTCCATTGTTACATCCTCTAATCCCCATAACTTTAACCTTAAACTGTCTACCATGGACCTCACCCCAATAGAATAGAATAGAACAGAACAGGGGTAGAGTAGAGTAGAGTAGAGTTGAGAAGAATAGAGGAATGAAGAATTAGAACAAAAATTGAACAGGAGTAGAGTAGAATAGAATAATGAAGAATTAGAATAGATATAATGGAATGGAATAGAATAGAATAGATAGAATAGAATAGAATAGAGAATAGAACAGAACAGAATAGAATAGAATAGAATAGAATAGAATAGAATAGAATAGAATAGAATAACAGAGTTGGAAGGGACCTTGGAGGTCTTCTAGTTCAACCCCCTGGCTAGGCAGGAAACCCTACACAACTTCAGACAAATGGTTATGCAACATCTTCTTTAAAATGTCCAGTGTTGGAGCATGCACAACTTCTGGAGGCAAGTTGTCCCATTGATTAATTGTTCTAACTGTCAGGAAATTTCTACTTAGTTCTCAGTTGCTTCTCTCCTTGATTAGTTTCCATCCATTGCTTCTTCTCCTACCCTCGGATTGCCTTGGAGAATAGTTTGATAGTCTTCTTTGTGGCAACCCCTGAGGTATTGAACACTGCTATCATGTCTCCCCTAGTCCTTCTTTTCATTCAACTAGACATACCCAGTTCCTGCAACCGTTCTTCATATGTTTTAGCCTTTGATCCCCTAATCATCTTTGTTGCTCTTCTCTACACTCTTTCTACATTTTTATTTGTACTATATAAAGAATCATGAGAAAAATTGAGATTTTAGTAGGTGCTATGCCTCGCCTCTGTTTAGTAGCTCTTGGAACACTTAACTAAGTATGACAAGCTCAGGATGAATTTGCTCTAGGTTGTAGCTTCAAAACTACAAATAAACGTATGATTTTACAGGATTTTGTTGAAAATCGGAGAGCTATCCACGTATTTGCAGAACCTGTTAGGATCTGCAGTGGGAATGAACAGTAAGAAAGGAAAACCTGTTTTGCCTAGATGCATTTCCTAAGATTGCTGGCTAGCTTTGGTTTCTACTGGATGTGAACTAGATTCATCCAGACTATCTTCTTGTTCAACTGGAAAGAAAGGTCAGGTATGTTGATTACTGTAAACAAGTCTTAAAGAATGGTCACCAAGAAGAGCTGTTTGCCGAAAGACAAACGGCGGTTCGAGAATTGGCCAGTGGCCACACACAGAGATACTTTTTCCCAATCTGGTAAATGGCAACACAATAAGTGTTTGCTGCCTTATCAACTTCCAAAAAATCACCAAGAGCAGCTCAGTTTAATTCCAAAGAAGCATATATGGCAGAGGTCTTCAACTTGGCAACTTTAAGACTTGTGGACTTCAACTCCAGAATTCTACATTTTTGAAGTCCACAAGTCTTAAAAGTTGCCAAGTTTGGGAACCCCTGATATATGGGATACATCTTGAAGCAGAATGTTGATTCTCAGTCATCCAGGTCATGGTTGTCCCAAAGGTGCTTTTTCAGGAGACAACTGGACTTTCTTTTTCTTTTGAAGATGTTTCTCTTCTCATCCAAGAGCTTCTTCAGCTCTGATAGGATAGTGGGGAACAGGGGGATTTGTATTGCAGAGAGTTGGTCATTTGCATCCTTTTAAGGGGCATTGAAGCACTTGGAGGTTTATCTGTGTCCTCAAGGTCACTTGAGTAGTGCTCCTGACTACTACAACAGAGTATTCAGGAGCACTACTACAGACGCAGATAGATAATAAACCTTCAATATTTCCTTTTGCACAAAAACCTTTGATCTGGATAGAGTAGATCGAAAAGGAAGAAGCACACCACTGAAATTAATTCAAATTGGGTTGTCTTCGGGTGTATTTTACTGCTTTATTTCTCTTTCAGAATTTATTAATCTAGTAATTAATAAATTACTAATAATTTATTAATTACTAGAGAGAGTACTGTAAACAGTACTGTGGAACTCAATGACAACGGTAGATTATAATGGTCATCCGGTGACTGGACCCAATTTATTATCTTTTTTTTTTTCTGGCCATATTTAAGAAAATGCAGCATTCACTTTATGGCCAACATCGTTGTAAAGCAAAAGCCATCTCGTTAAGGAAACCTATTGTTCACTGTTTTTTTCCCCCCAGAAACCAGAAGCAAACACTGTTTTTTGGCCGAAATGTGTAAATCATGGTCAGGATTTGTTTTAATTTCCTAATCTGGTCTAGGACAGGGGTCAGCAAACTGCGGCTCTGGAGCCGCATGTGGCTCTTTCCTCCTCTGCTGCGGCTCCGTCACCGGTCGGCGCCACAATTTTGAGAGGAGCTTCCGGTGGGAGGGGAGGGGAAGCACAGTGCGCCAGGAGAAGACTCTATGGCAAGGGGAGGGTTTTCCAGTTGTCTCCACAATTGATAGGGCTTTCGGTTATGACAGGTAGAGGAAAAAGGACGCCGCGCTAGGAGGAGACCACTATGGTGGGGGAACTGAACTTGCGGTCAGCTCCAGAACTGAACAGGAGGCTTCCGGTTAGGACCTTTGTGGCTCCCGGCGTTTTCTTTTCTGCGGGAAACGGGTTCAAGTGGCTCTTTGGGTCTTTAAGTTTGCCGATCCTGGTCTAGGACTTTTTTTTTTTTTTGATAGCTCCCCATCTTAGTATTTACCAGGCCGGACTCTACTTCTTTAAAACCAGTGAATAGTCACTGTATGGGAATAACATATACCAGTTCTAGTCCAGGAAAGGCAGCTGGGTGACTTCAGGCCAGTCACTCTCTCAGTCCAGTCCACTTCACAAGGAGGTTGTAGTGAGGAAAAGAGGAAGGAAGAGTATTAGTACATTCACTGTCTCAAGTTATTTATGATTTGCCTTTTCACTCCTGTTTCAGAACCCATGTTTAGATCTGAAAAATGGGAAAACTGGATTCATGTTGGAATAAATATTTTTTTCTCGTGTCTCTGTGGGTATCTGTAATTCTTGAACAATTATCTAGAAGCTGGGGGAAAGGAATTTCAGAAGGCCAAGCAAAGCAGGGTGTAATTTCATGCTGGTGAACATGTTATTTTCAGAAATGTCTGTCTGTCTGAATGTCTCTGTCTCTGTGTGTGTGTGTGTGTGTGTGTTAGAAAAAACTTTTTTTAAGATAAATTAATTCTGGTACAATAGCTCCCACCTTGTGGGAAATGAGAAAGGCTCCTTCCCCGGTTGCAAATTATGTAAAAGCTTCATTAGAGGTAAAGGATCAAGGAACAGCCTATAATATCGGCAACTTTCTCTAAAAGAAGAAAAAGAATTTCTTTCTTTCTACTCATGCATCCAAAATAAATAAAGGCACCTTTCTTTCTTTCTTTTCTTTTTTAATCCATGACGCAGGGGTGGGTTTCTCGCCCCGTTCCAACCGGTTCGCTTGGAACGGGGCCAGCGGCGTCCTCGTGCACACGCGCAGTGCATGCATGCGTACTAAACGTCTGCGCGACGCTCCAGCTGCTCCTGGACGATTGCGCAGGCGCTGTATGCATCCTGCGCATGCGTGGAAGCGCAGAACTCGTCAAAACCGGGTAAGGACCGCGGGCAGCGGGAGCGCCCTTCGCTGTTCCCGGAAGTTACTTACTTCTGGTTCGGCGACCAACCGGTTCGCAGGGACTGCCGCGAACCGGTTGAAACCCACCCCTGCCATGACGTTAAGAAGATCTTTCGTATTTATATTTATAGGATTCATCCTGTTTGTATTATTTATTATTTTTCTCCAGAACAGCTCTGTATGCTTAAGTTAGACTGATAAAGCCAATTCAGCGCTTAGCACTGGCATGCAGGAAATAAAATGGGTCCTTCGAGTTCTGGTTCTGTGGCTGAGGTCTGCCATCTGCTCTAGCCCCCAAGGCCTAAGGGTAAGCCGTATTTTCAACCAGGCTTAAATACGGTGCAAGTAGAGGCCACATAAATGTCAAGCTTGCGTCGCAGAGGGAAAGTTGCTCCAGAAAGTAGGCATCTTGTTAGAGAAGTCCTCTGCCTGAGTCCCATCAGATGACTCTGTTTAATCAATCAGACCTAAACACACCAATTCGGTCAGATCAAACAGGACAAGCAGAGATAGGCAGGGTCTGCAGATAACCAGGCCCTTTGCCGTGAAGGACTCTATTGATCAGTGATGGCCAAGGGTGAGTTCCAGCTTTGGTTACTGCTGGTTCACTCAGATATGCTCTTCGGGCATGCACAGACTTCAGTTCGTTCAGAGCCGCGCTTCAGTTCATTCAGAGACACGCTTTGGGTGCTATGCGTGCATGCACAAAACACTAGTGGGTTCCGGATCCCGTTCCAACCGGTATGGCATCCACGGGGACGTGCATGGCGCGTGCATGCATTGTAGCTGCCAGTGACGCCTCTGTGACACTCCAGCTGCTCGTCAGACCGTTGCGCAGGCGCTGTATGCACCATGCGTGTGTGCAGAAGCGCCGAAGGCTTTAAAGGACAAGTAAGGAGCTTGGGCGTGTGGGTAGGCCCTCCGGAGCACCGTACCGGAATGGTACCCAGTGCTCCAAGTAGGCTGCAGTACGCCTGTACCGGGGCATACCGCCTGTAACCCACCACTGGTGCAGAAGCAAAAAACAAGATGCCTATGGCAGCGTCGATAGAACTGGTTTGGGGGCGTGGCCAACCAAATTGCTACCTACTCAGCTGAACCAGTCCAAACTGGTAGGAACCCACTTCTGGTGATGGCTAACCTTTTCTCATCGTGTGCCGAAAGTGCCCTCATCCATCTTGCAATGTGTGTGCGACACCCCCCTGCAGAGCCCCCTGCCCCCCTGTGTATGTTCATGTGACACTTTCCGTGCTCACTTCACCTCCCATTCATGCACGCGTGACCCCCACAGACATCCTGTTTTGGGCCTAGCAGGCCTCCCTAAAGCCTCCAGGGACCAAAAATTGGGCCCGAAGGGCGTGCCACCACTGCTGTGAAAGGAAAGACTGGGCACAGAGTCTCTGACATTCACGGAGAGATCTTCACACTCCTGAAATGAATCTAACGACTGAACAAACAAATTGTTTCCTGCAAAAGCCCACTCCCCTTTTGCTCCTCTTTTATTTCCTATGGGAGGGGCCAATCACCTTCCACCTGTGACTTTATTCCTAAGTCTACCGTGATTTCTGAGTTGTTCTTTTCGGTTCCACCACAAAACTGCGCTCGACTAAACCGCGTCCGACTAAACCGCGTAGCTGACATCATCAACATGGCGAAAACAGCGTGGAGACAGAAGCACGCTGTAAACCCTAAACCTAAAATTAACCCCTAAACCTAAACCTAACCCCCCTAAACCTAATCCTAAACCTAACCCTAAACCTAACCCTTAACCTAACCCTAAACCTAACCCTAACCTAACCCTTAACCTAACCCTAAACCTAATCATAACCCTTAACCTAACCCTAAACCTAACCCTAACCCTTAACCTAACCCTAAACCTAACCCTAACCCTTAACCTAACCCTAAAGCTAACCCTAAACCTAACCCTTACCTTAAGTTGAATCGGCTTGCTTTCAAAGTGCTATTTAAAGCACCCTTCTTTCTCCGCGCTGGCTGTTGTCGCCCTATTGATGACGTCAGCGATGCGGTTTAATCGGGCGCGGCTTAGTCGAGCGCGGTTTTGACGAGTCACGGTTCTTTTCTTCTGGCAGCTCTGTTCATGTGCACACTGGGAACAGGCTCCAGCTGTTCCTCTGCCTCACTGCTGTGGAGCTCCGTAGGCACCTGATCACTGCCAGACAGCCTTGCCCCCCTCTCTGCCTCCAATGCAGAGCCCTCGTCTGAGCCTTCCCCAGCCTCCAGAACTGGCCCATGCTCCTCCTGGCAGGCCAGAACAAGAGATGAGATCTTTGTATTTTACCAGTTGTAAAACCTTGTCTGGACTTCGACGCAGTTCATACTGTTTCTAGGCTTCAGAAGTAGTCATTATGAAGGCTGGAATATAAATACATAAATACAGATAATCCTTCACTGATGACTGTGAAGGAGCTAACCCATCACAATCATAGGCTGTGACCATCGTAAAACAGGTTGTTTGTGTGACCGACACCATTTCTGCAGCGCTGATAAAGTGCCTGCAGTGATTGTTAAGCAGCTGCTGCAGTTGTTAAGTTGTACCAATGGTTTCACAATGGATATGCCATTTTTCAGCAAAACTGTCATAAAACATGGTCCCACATCAGGGGTGGGTTTCAACCGATTCGTGGCGGTCCCTGCGAATCGGTTGGTTGGTGAACCCGGAAGTAAGTAACTTCCGGGAACGGCGAAGGGCGCGCCCGCCCGCCCGCGGTCCTTACCCGGTTTTGACGAGTTCTGCGCTTCCACACATGCGCAGGACGCATACAGCGCCTGCGCGATCCTCCAGGAGCAGCTGGAGCATCGCGCAGACGCTAGTACACATGCGTTCAGTCACATGACTATGGAGATGGGGGGGATTACCATGAGAACTTTGAATCTGGGACATAAGTAGTCCCAAGGTAGCAGTGGTGGGATTCAGCCAGTTTGCACCAGTTCGGGAGAACCGGTTGTAAAACTTTCTGAGCAGTTTGGTAAACTGGTTGTTGGAAGAAATCATTAGGGCAGAGAACTGGTTGTTAAATTATTTGAATCCCACCACTGCAAGGTAGGTACCAGAGGTGGTATTTAGCAGGTTCTGAGCAATTCTGGAGAACCGGTAGCGGAAATTTTGAGTAGTTCGGAGAACTGGTAAATACCACCCCTGGCTGGCCCCGCCCCATCTATTCTCTGCCTCCCAAGTCCCAGCTGATCGGAAGGAAATGGGGATTTTGCAGTAACCTTCCCCTGCCACACCCACCAAGCCACGTCCACCAAGCCATGCCATGCCATGCCAACAAAGCCACACCCACCAAGCCAAGCCCACAGAATCAGTAGTACAAATTTTTGAATCTCACCACTGGTAGGTACATCCTAACATCAAACTATCATCCCTGTATATTTTTGGGGAATGCCACATCAATCCCAAGGTTTACCTCTGTGTGCCACAGGTTGTTCAGACTTGAGCAATTTGATCTACAGATAATCCTCCACTTACCACCCCAATGGAGCCCAAATTTTTTGTTGCTAAGTGAGACATTTTGTTGCTAAGTGAGTTTCTTGCCGCAGTTGTTAAGTGAATCACTGCAGTTGTTACGTTAGGAACCCGGTTGTTAAGCGAATCTGGCTTCCCCTTCGACTTTGCTTGCCAGAAGGTTGCAAAAGCGGATGACGTCACCCTGCGCATGCAACGGACTGCAACCGTCATAAAGGTGAGTCATTTGCCAAGCATCTGCATTCTGGTCACGTGAACATTGGGATTTTGAAATGTTGTAAGTGCGATATGAGAAATAGTCATAAGTTGTTTTTTTCCAGTGCCCTTTTATAACTTTGAATGGTCACTAAATGGACTGTCCTAAGTCGAGGACTAACTGTATTAGCAATGACTGTTACTTAGAATAAGTAAGGTGATTTGAATCATGTCTAACGCCAGACTGGAGGAAACAGTGGATTGCTTTGAGTAAGAATAAAACGGAAGTATTTTTAAATTATATATATATTTATATATATATATATATATATCATTTATTGAAATATAAAGATCTTATTTACATGTTCTTAAAGACAAAACAAAAAGAAGAAAAGGGGCATTTGAATTACATTTTGTACCTTTAGTCACTCTTCCAGCTTCTTCTTCCCAAACATTTCCCAAAATATACCACTCAGAACACTCTTTTCCTTATCATTCCTTATCTAAAATATAAATTTTGGACATTTAAAAAGTGCAACAGTTAGCATGCCTGTGGAATATATCACAGTAAAAAAAACAAAATTTATTAACAAAGGCAGTGATACAGCTTGTCATAAATGTTTCGTACTCCTCAAAATTGATATAAAAATACATATATACATATTGATGTATAACATCACCTTAACTCATGTCCTTCATTATATCATAGGACTGTTTTGTATAATTGCAGACAACATTTTAACGAATAGGTCAGCCATTCTAACCAAGAAAGTTGAGTTTCACAGGCAGATTTGATTGTCATGTGTGTATGGAACAGACAGAAACTGGACATTTATTTATTTGTTTCTTTTGTGAATGCTTCTTGAATCTGAGCCATAAGGTAGAAACTAGTAGCCGTGATTTTCATCCGCCACTATATTATTAAAATCCAGTGCAATCCTAGATACATCAACTAATATATA
Source organism: Thamnophis elegans (assembly GCF_009769535.1). Taxonomy (NCBI): domain Eukaryota; kingdom Metazoa; phylum Chordata; class Lepidosauria; order Squamata; family Natricidae; genus Thamnophis; species Thamnophis elegans. The sequence goes on from NC_045549.1 coordinate 66,743,040, forward strand.
TTGCTCCATTTAATTCCAGGGAGCTTGCCATCACATAGGATTGCAATCTAAGATGCATAAGGCAGCTCTTGGGTTGAGATTGACTTAAGTTTTTCTTTTGAATGTGCAGTTCGTTGCTGTATCTGGAGCTATAATTTTCAGAAGATTACGACGATAAGAAAGATTTTGGTCCATCTAAATCTTGGTCCCACAACAAGTATTGGCCCCAAAGGTGTGAAGTGTGGCAAGCAAAGAGAGAGCAGAGAACAGCATATAGTACATACCAATTTGCACTATAATGCAACAAGAAATTAAGGTCAACAAGAGCACATTTATGTAGCTTTCTGGCACACAATTAGTTCACTATTGGCTTCTACCAAGGATTTTTTTTTTTGTACTTATCAGTCTATTCTATGACCCCAGTATTTATAAAGGTTCCCCTCGCACATATGTGCTAGTCCTTCCCGACTCTAGGGGGCAGTGCTCATCTCTGTTTCAAAGCCAAAGAGCCAGTGCTGTCCAAAGACGTCTCAGTGGTCATGTGCCTGGCATGACTAAACACCGTAGGAGCACAGAATGCTGTTACCTTCCCACCAAAGGTGGTCCCTATATTTTCTACTTGCATTTTTACCTGCTTTCGAACTGCTAGATTGGCAGAAGCCGGGACAAGTAACCGGAGCTCACTCCGTTACGTGGCGCTAGGGATTCGAACTGCCGAACTGCCGACCTTTCTGATTGACAAGCTCAGCATCTAGCTACTGAGATACCAGGTCCCTTCCAGTATTTATAGCACTCCCCTATTCTGCCTATTAACCAGATCTGATCCTGTGCACCTTCTGAGCCTATGTAGGTGAAATGCTACTTCATGGGATGTGAGGGCCAGGTGATTTGTCCACAAAATGGAGGGCTGTGTATCTTGTGGAGTTGTGCAGGTTTTGGGAGATACAAAAGAAAGGCAAGTCTATTACTGTCAAGAAGGCAAGAATATCGCGGTCCATTTAATGCTTGGTGAAACGTGAAGGCTGATGGAACATAAACAGCCCCAAATTATATTTTTTGGGTATTTATAAAATTTCTATCCTATTTTTCTGCCCAGTGGGATGCGAACACTTGATGAAGGCACATGCTAAATAAGATATTGGGAGTCTGAATCTGATCTCAGCCCACTTGTAATTAATTAAACTGGGCAAGAGAGAAGTAGTGGTAGATCACTTGAAAATTTGGGTTTACTCATTTGGTGCAGTGATGTTGGGCATATCCAGAAGAATATGCAATGGAATATTTATTGTTACATCAACCATAGAAAATCTCTTGGATTGTTTTTGGAGATCCTTGATTATGCATGTAACTATCATTTATTAAAATCAGCATCTTTCAAGAATGTCCCATTTTTTTTTCAAGAGGCAACTTGGAGTGCTTCTTCAGCACTGAAGAAGCTTCTTGGATGAGAAGCGAAACATCTTCAAAGAAAAGCCAGAAAGTCCAGTTGCCTCCTGAAAAAGCATCTGTGGGACAACCATGACCTGGATGACTGAGAACATCCCTGGACATTTTACAAGAACTTAATGTTGGCTGAATCATGCTTTCTGCTTGGAGAGACCATTTATTCCACTAAACTAAAGGATCACCTGGCATTTCAGGTAATCTTCAGAATCAAGCGAGCGGTCGCGTTGCTGAATCATCATTGGGATAATCCAAAGCAATCCTTCACATTGTAGATAGGTTGTGATGGAATGCTTCTCAGCCAAGGAATAGAATAGAATAACAGAGTTGGAAGGGACTTTAGAGGTCTTTAAGTCCAACCCCCTGCCTAGGCGGGAAACCCTATACTGTTTCAGACAAATGGCTGTCCAACATCTTCTTAAAGACTTCCAGTGTTGGAGCATTCACAACTTCTGGAGGCAAGATGTTCCCCTGATTAATTGATCTAACGGTTAGGAAATTTCTCCTTAGTTCTAGGTTGCTTCTCTCCTTGATTAGTTTTCCATCCATTGCTTCTTGTTCTGCCCTCAGGTGTTTTGGAGAATAGTTTGACTCCCTCTTCTTTGTGGCAGCCCCTGAAATATTGGAACACTGCCATCATGTCTCCTCAAGTCCTTCTTTTCATTAAACTAGACATACCCAGTTCCTGCAACTGTTCTTTATATGTTTTAGCCTCCAGTCCCCTAATCATCTCTGTTGCTCTTCTCTGCACTCTTTCTAGAGTCTCCACATCTTTTCTACATCATGGCGACCAAGCACAGAGCTTAGCGTAAACACAACACTGTCTCTGCCAACTCAGTGCCTTCTTTATATTCTCCTCTTTACTGTCATAAATTCTAGCCAGAGAAACGATTGACATATTGCTCCAAGCAATTGTCCCTCTGGGATCCTTTGCAGGGATCATTAAGGGTACTTTGGGAACACAGAATCCACAGGAGATCCATCAAGCTTTCACGCTGGCACACGGGCAACCTTTTCTTAATGCCAAGACTCTGCTCTGTCTATTGAGCTGGAGCTTTTGCGGTGAGTGTAATTGTATGCCAAATGCCTCTCACAATATGCTAAGGGTTTTTTGTTGTTGTTGTTGTTGTTGTTTGCTTCCACCATTGAGCCAATTCAGAAAATTGCACATATAAACTTGCAAGCAACTCGGCTTTCAGAACGAAGAGCAGATCTTTTTTTTTAAGCACGCTCAATTTCTTATTTTGCTCTCTACGTAACTCCAGACTGAATTTTCCGTAATTATGGGATTTCATCTTGTGTGCACCATATGCTCCCAGTCTTATATTTATACCGACCAGTTCCAGTTTATTATTTCCACAGGTCCACTGACAACATCCTAGCCTAAAATCTACAATCCCATAGGCACCGATGTGGTAAGTAAGCCAAGAAAACTGATTGGGGCTTACTTTTAAGTAGACGTGAATAGGATTCCACTACAAATCATACAAAAATTTGACACTCTATCACACGTATTAAAAAGGCAGATTAAGAAAAGAGTAATATTCAACCTATCTCAGAATACATCAAAGAAGAATTAATGCTACCCGATTGACGTTTTACAAATACAAGCGGCATACTTTTTCCACTCAATCGACAGAAATTAGGCAGACCTGGGTTATAAGTATACCGCATGCATGGAAAGGCTTTTCCATTGATTCAATGTCCATCGGAGAAATTGCAAGGAAAAAAAAAAAAACCTGGCTAATTTTCCTAGGAAAATTTCTTGAGAATAAAAACATTTTTTGCACAAAGTAGCTACGCAAACGGAAATTTCAGGCTCAGAAAAAAAAGTTTCTTTTTTTTTCCAGAAAGATCAGTTGGTGCATCCAATCATACAAGTCACAGGTATACTCCCCCCCCCCCCTTAAAAAAAAACACCTTTTAAATGCGTACCATCATTCTTCAATGCTCCAAGCAGCCTCATTAATTGGTCACCTATTTCTATTGTACAATAATTTGATTGTAAATGTATTACATTGATTAAAAATACATTTCAGTTATCTACATTCTGCAAAATTCAGTTTCTGCTAGTGAACATGTTAGCCACTGTATTAAGAAAGCTCTTTTGTTAAGGAAGGCAAATTAATATCTAGACTCCTTGGAAAACACTTTCTAATCCTACTTCCTACACTCGGTTTAATTTACCAAAACAGTCAAATAGAAGAGCTTTCCGTCTAAATATTTAAACCCTAAAATGCTTTAGTTTGTTAGTAGTGACTTAAGTACTGCATTTTAACAAAGGACAAGAAGTAGTTATAAACTATACTTAGTAATACTGAGAACAGTAGATAAAGAACTATTCCTCTATAGTTATGAAGAAGAAAAAATAATCTCGTTTGATTTAATAAGCTATTGAATATATTTTGGAAATACCTGCCGTTCCCTTTTATTTGCATTATCTGTAAAAAATAAAACATTGCTTAGTGTTAATCCATTTCATGCTTTTCCAAAGTGGTTTTTTTTTCCTCCTCGATATGTGATTCATCTCAGGTGATAATCCACCAGCAGCTTATATAAACTTAAGGAAGTAAAAATGCCAAAGTCTTAAGTGGTCTTCTTTTTTTAAAAAAAAATGTATATCTTGGTAGGAACAGATATTCAATACAATCACACCGACAATGATTCAGCATAGTAGAATTTTTATCCGTCTGAGTTATGAATGCCCTTGAAACACAAACTGAAGTATCCGTGGCCTTTTCCCTTTATTCATCCATCGACCGAAACAGCAAACAAGGCTGAAGGCTGCTACTATGGAGAACTTCAACAAAGAAAGATGCTTGAAAAGTGGCTTTTCACAGTTTTTCACGAGCCAAGGGAGATTCTGAAACCACTGGTTGAGGCAGGAGCATTGGCAAATCTTCTGTTTTAAGAGTGGCTTTCCTGACCAAATTGAAAGTTCGCGAGTTCTATCTGGATCTTCCTCTCTCTTCTGTTGTACCCAGCTCAAAAGTTGTCCACTCTACTCTCCAGAGTTACAGGAAGCTGTCCTCGACGAGTTCCGAGGAATCCATGCCGATATCATCGATCATGTCAATATCGTCGATGGTTTCGTCTTCCCGCTTCACAAACGTCGAACTGCTGGATCCAGTTTCGATGGCGCTTTCCTCGGACGTCTGAGAACTGCGTAAGAACACAAAAGGAAAACAAAAGTTAAGAACAGAACAAAGCATGGCTTTGTTGAAAGATACCCTGCAGTGGTATTCAGCAGGTTCTGTCCAGTAATGGAGAACCGGTAGCGGGAATTTTGAGTAGTTCAGAGAACTGGTAAATACCACCTCTGACTGGCCCCGCCCCCAAAGCACGGACCATTGGGCTGTATTTACTCCCATACTTATCGGCTCTGCATCCAGGTAAACCAGGGGGGTGACCCCAACAATTTGAGAACATGTATGTTATTATCCACTTTTAACGTCAATACTTTTTAATTATATTTTAATGTCAGTACTTTTTAACCGATTGTAAAAAGTAATGTGTATTGCTGGTCTTTGACCGTAATAAAGAGTTATACTATACTCATACTTCACATATAGAGTGTTTTTAAAGAAAAATAATTCCAGAAATGAATAAAAAAAATTTTTTTAGGAGAACAGTGGTTGTGTTAACTGAACTGCAGCACAAATGGCTATGATGTCCCTACACGAATGGAAGGGTAGCTTTTTCTGATATTGTCAAGAACTTAATTAGAGATCAAAGGTGGCTCAACGGATTTGGAAACCTGACGTATTAAAACTAAAATTATAGCCATGTGGAACCCAACCATCTGTTAACTCCAACACATTTTCCAGGAACTGCGTAAGAACACAAAAGGAAAACAAAAGTTAAGAACAGAACAAAGCATGACAGCAAACACTTTACTTTGTTTGTCCATTTATCGTATTTGTACGGCCACGCCTCTCACAAAAAACTGACACTGGCCCGTTTACAACACTTAAACCCCTTACTCAGTTGTATATAGTGACCAGAGAAAGACTAGAATGTAAAGCGTGTGCAGGGGTTAGAATGGAGAACTTCAAATTAACTCTGCCAACTGCCGGGAGTTCGATCCTGACCGGCTCAAGGTTGATTCAGCTTCCCACCCTTCTCAGGTTGGTAAAACGAGGACCCAAATTGTTGAGGACAATATGCTCACTCTGTAAACCGTTCTGTCAGGGGTGGTATTCACTTGCCTTCCCTACCGGTTGGCAAATGTGAGCATGCACTGCGCGTAGGCTTCCACGCATGCCCTTTGGCGTTAAAAAGTGCCTAAATGGGATCCCATAGAGCCAGGGTGAGTGGACGGGGCCGCTCGTGATTTCCACTACCGTTTCGGGTGGTGTGCACTGTCACCTCCGTGTTCAGTGCTGTAAAGCACTATAGCAATAGCAGTTAGACTTATATACTGCTTCATAGGGCTTTCAGCCCTCTCTAAGCGGTTTACAGAGTCAGCATATCGCCCCACAGTCTGGGTCCTCATTTCACCCACCTCGGAAGGATGGAAGGCTGAGTCAACCTTGAGCCGGTGAGATTAGAACCGCTGAACTGCAGATAACAGTCAGCTGAAGTGGCCTGCAGTACTGCACCCTAACCACTGCGCCACCTCGGCTCCTCTATGAAGTCGCATATAAAGCCAAGTGCTATTGCTATATTTATAAATTGAAAATGCCAATAAAAAATGAGTTAGTTACAGTACCTGCAGAGCTACGGTGACCGTTACTTCCTCACATGACCAAAACTGACGAAGTCCCTTCTATGTTTACCTGTGTCTGTTCCTTTTTCCCAATTCATCTTCTGATACAGGATCAATATCAGGCAGTGGAATTATGTAGCCACTGTCTGCGCTGAGTCTTTGTTCATCAAATCCACTCTCCCTGTCCTTCAGTTTGTCCTCATTCTTGTAAGTGACACCAATATATGCATTGTCGCAGTCCACTCTCATGCGTGTGACGGCAGGATGGTCACTCTTTAAGAAGTCCAAGTGAATTCCATCATAACTCTGGGAGGGGAAAATGGAATAAAAATTGCTTAGAAGCCTAGAATATTCATCCTACAGCTTCATCCGCCTTCCTTCACTCTACAATCTAATCTACGTGCCATAAGGTTTCCTTTTGCCATTCAAGGACCATGCTTCACATATGGAGTAAGTATGTGTTTCACATATTCTATTACACTGTGAGCTACACAGAGTTTGTAGGTCTGCACATATTCTCCCCTTATTAGAGAGATTGCCAGGGAGGGCAGACAATTTTTATGTAGGCTTTCTCCTCCAGGACACAAACCCGGCCACCACGTATGCAGTGGCAAAGTTCTGTGTTGCTGCAATGTCCACAAGAAAACAAAATTGGTTACAGAAGTATAGTTGTCATCTTGTACCAATTATTTGGACATCTTTCTAACAATTTCAAGTCCATTGTATTTACTCCCAGACTTATCGGCTCTGTAAACCAGGGGGGTGACCCCAACAATTTGAGAACTTGTATGTTATTATCCACTTTTAACGTCAATACTTTTCAATTATATTTTAATGCCAGTACTTTTTAACCTATTGTAAAAAGTAATGTGTCTTGCTGGTCTTTGACCGCAATAAAGAGTTATACTATACTCATACTTCACATATAGAGTGTTTTTAAAGAAAAATAATTCCAGAAATGAATAAAAAAAAATTTTTTTAGGAGAACAGTGGTTGTGTTAACTGAACTGCAGCTTAAATGGCTATGATGTCCCTGCACGAATGGAAGGGTAGCTTTTTCTGATATTGTCAAGAACTTAATTAGAGATCAAAGGTGATTCAACCGATTTGGAAACCTGATGCATTAAAACTAAAATTATAGCCATGTGGAACCCAACAATCCGTTAACTCCAACACATTTTCCAGGAACTGCTGTGTGATGGATCATCTGTCTTTTAGAAGTGGCACAAGCGAGACAATCCTCTATGAAAGGGAGCCTAAAAGCATGTAAATTGCCCATCCAACAATAACAATTGTCAGGTTTGTCCCAGGAATCCCAACTTTTTATCTCCACATTGCCATCATTCTCTAGAATACAATTTTAAAACCCACAATTCTTCAATAAAGAAACATTTTTTTTTAATTGTTGGAATTCATTGCTGGAATATATTTCAATACAACTACAGTAGTATTCAGCCAGTAGATGGCAGTATTTACATGTTTGGATTAATGGTACACACACACACACACACACACATCTCTTTTGTTCTAAGTGGAGTTTCCTGTTTCCTATTACAGTTAAATAATTGAGCAGTAAAGCACATGGTGACTGTACTTTTTGTTTTCTCTAGATAAGCAGAATTTCTAATAAGAATCCTAAAAGCAACATCCATTTTTCTGGAAAAACTAACCTTCTTGTATTCACCAGGCAGCAGACTCTCAACTATTTCACTCAAGTGGTAAAAAGAAGGTCTCTTTTCAGGTTCACTGTTCCAGCATTTCACCATGATGTCATACCTGGAAACCAGATGGAAGAAAATATCTGTCATTGGGAAAGTCCATAAGCAAATTGTTGACAAGATATAAAGCTGATGAAAAATGGGAGGAAGGCCACTCAAGGTAGATCTCTCAGCTACTGACATAAGTGCATCTCAATAAAACCAACATTGAATCAGCTATCAACTTCCATTCTCCACTATGTTATGAACCCCTTTATCCTTTTAAGTATTCCAGGAAAGTCATGATTATCTGTTAATTTGTTGCCTTTGTTTTATAAAACAGCATCTTTTTCTTAAAGCGCAACACTGGAGTTTTTTTTAAGGATAAGCAATATTGCAGGAGGCATGCCAATCAATAGCCAGAGCTCTTGTGCTAATTTCAAAGTTCAGCCTGGAAGCATTTTGGACGGAAGGCTGAAAGGACAGTTAGCTGAAAAAGATTAATCCTATTACATGCCAGCAGAGAAAGAAGATGTGAGTGAATACATACACCTCAGAGGTAGCATGATCTGGTTTTGTCATCCGATAGCCACTTTTTATTTTATTATAGAAGGTGGAATCAACCATCATGCCAGGGTATGGAGTCCCACCTGAAAAACAAAAGCAGAAAGTTGACATCACCTTTACTGGCTCAAGAAGCAACTCCAAAAAAATCCATTTTATTAAGACGTATCTTTGAATGGTTCAACATATGTAATTACTGTAACGCGCTCTACATGGGGCTGCCCCTGAAGAGTGTTCGAAGACTACAGTTTGTCCAGAATGCAGCCGCGCGAGTGATAATGGGTGTACCTAGATACACTCATGTCACACCTATCCTCCGCGAGCTGCACTGGCTCCCCATCGGTCTCCGGACCCGCTTCAAGGTGCTAGTCGTTACTTTTAAAGCCCTACATAGTATTGGACCTGGCTACCTGAGAGACCGCCTCCTGCCATTCACCTCCCAACGACCAATAAGATCGCACAGGTTGGGCCTCCTCCGGGTGCCGTCAACCGGACAATGCCGGCTGGCGGCCCCCCAAGGGAGGACCTTCTCTGTAGCTGCACCGGCCCTGTGGAACAATCTACCCACAGAGATCCGGACCCTTACCACTCTCCCGGCCTTCCGTAAAGTGACCAAGACCTGGCTGTTCTGGCAGGCCTGGGTTGATTATATCCAGCCCCACTTGACTGTATGGATGATGTATTAATTTTAAATATTGTATCTTTTTAAATTTTTAAATGTTTTGTTTTGCTGTGAGCCGCCCAGAGTCCCAATGGGAGTGGGCGGCATACAAATTTTATTAAAGTTACAAAGTAATGATTTATTCACACATACATGCACATACAAATTTTCGAAAGCAGGTAAATGAAGATGATGTAATGATCTGGTTATATCCTTCAAGCATAACGTCAACAACTGCAAGTCTTCTAAACAAGCTACATCTCCTTCATATATGTGCTTTCAATGGTTGGGATAGCAATAGCGATACCAATAGAACCCAGACTTATACACCGCTTCATAGTGCTTTTTACAGCCCACTCTAAGCGGTTTACAGAATCAGCCTATTGCCCCCAACAATCTGGGTCCTCAATTTATTTTAATTAAATAATAACAATAGCAATAGCAATAGCAGTTAGACTTATATACCGCTTCATAGGGCTTTCAGCCCTCTCTAAGCGATTTACAGAGTCAGCATATCACCCCCACAGTCTAGGTCCTCATTTTACCCACCTCGGAAGGATGGAAGGCTGAGTCAACCCTGAGCCTGTGAGATTTGAACCGCTGAACTGCAGATAACAGTCAGCTGAAGTGGCTGCAGTACAGCACTCTAACCACTGCACCACCTCGGCTCTAGTTAAACTGACCATTATGGATCACCAATAAATATCCAAAACAGAATTATGGATTGGCTTTGGAGAACATGGAAGTGAATATTATTTACAAAATCAACTTGTTGGGATTCTAAATTCTAATTCGCGTAATTTGTTATAAAATTGGGAAATAAAAAATGATAGGTTGCGACTTTTTCAGTAATGCAGCTGTCAGTAATGTATACTTGCTGTTATTATGTTGTTATTTTTATTGTTGTCTGCTTGTACCAGAGGTTCATAGCAAATTTTTAAATTGTAATACGGCAACAATTTGGTTACCATGCCTCTAAACAAAATTTTCAACCATAATGCATTGTGGATGTCTAATTATTTATCGGGTTCAATGCTTTCACACACCAAACAATTAGTTTACCTACCAAGAGAAAATATTTCCCATAACAGAATGCCATAGGACCAGACATCACTTAATGTGGTATACAAGTTGTCAAAAATGCTTTCAGGTGCCATCCATTTCACTGGAAGAAAGGTCTGAAAAAGATAAAAGTTATTTAGAAAATATGCAAGAGTTGTCATAAACAAAATATTCACTATCAGGGCAGTAGTGGGATTCAATTTTTTTTTTTTACTATCGGTTCTATGGGCTTGGTGGGTGGGGCTTGGTGAGCGGGGGCAAGGGAAAGATACTGCAAAATCCCCATTCCCTCCCTATCAGCTGGGACTTGGGAGGCAGAGAATAGATGGGGGCGGGGCCAGCCAGAGGTGGTATTTACCAGTTCTCTGAACTACTCAAAATTCCCGCTACCAGTTCTCCATTACTGGACAGAAGCTGCTGAATACCACCGCAGGGTATCTTTCAAGTTGATTTGTAAGTCACAAGAATTTGGGTAGGTAGGTAGCAAAAGACACTAAAGTTGGCCATTGATTTCAACGCTGTTGCTTGCTTTTTACCCACCCCATGTTAAAACAACAACAATACATACACTGCCTTTGGAAACATAGTTGGAATCATGCATAATGTCTCTTGCTAGCCCAAAGTCACAGATCTTCACAATTTTTCCTTGGGCTAAGAGGACATTTCGTGCTGCCAGATCACGATGCACACACTGTAAAAAAAAAAAGTATACTTTTAAAATAATATATACATATTATAACATATAATCTTTAGAATAATACCGTGCCTTCAGTATACAGTGGTATGGTGGTACTCAACTGCTTTGAAACTCATCAAGTTTGGTACTCAACCCATTTTGGTGCAAAAGTTTTGTCCCACTACTCATCATTTGTTTGATACTCGACACAAAAGCTAGAACTGGTCAGTGTCGGTTGCCTTGTGACTCACTAGCTGATGGGGAAAAAAATTTGGTGCAAAAGTTTTGTCCCACTACTCATCATTTGTTTGGTACTCGACACAAAAGCTAGAACTGGTCAGTGTCAGCTGCCTTGTGACTCACTACCTGATGGGGAAAAAAAATTGGTGCAAAATTTTTGTCCCACTACTCATCATTTGTTTGTTACTCGACACAAAAGCTAGAACTGGTCAGTGTTGGCTGCTTTGTGACTCACTACCTGATGGGGGGGAAAATGGTGCAAAATTTTTGTCCCACTACTCATCATTTGTTTGGTACTCGACACAAAAGCTAGAACTGGTCAGTGTTGGCTACCTTGTGACTTACTATATGATGGGGGGGGAATTATTTGGAACTCCTCATTTCTGGTACTCATCATGCCTTCTGAAATCAATTAACAATGACCCAAAGGTGCTTTTTTTTTTCAAGAGGCAACTTGAACGTGGACTTCCTGTTTTTTCTTTGAAGACATTTCGCTTTTCCTCCAAGAAGCTTCTTCAGCTCTTACTGGGGAATGGGAGGATTTATATTCCTTGCAGGCAGCTGGACATTTGCATCCTTTTAGCGGGTCATTGAAGCACTTGGAGGTTTATCTGTGTTCTCAGGGTCACCTGAGTTAGTGCTCCTGAGTGAGGAACGGTGGGAATACAGTCAGAACTGAAGAAGCTCCTTGGATGAAAAGCAAAATATCTTCAAGGAAAAAAAAAACAGAAAGTTCCAGTTGCCTCTTGAAAAAGCACCTTTGGGACATCCATGACCTGGATGACTGAGAATCTCTACAGACTTTTAGGTATGCCCTTTCGGATGAATACCCTTCGAATGGTGTGGGAGTAGGAACGGATTTCCAGATAAATTGCAAACTACACGAACCATTTGCCCTTCAGTTTGAGATGTAGATAATACTCAGGTGACCCTGAGGACACAGACAAGTGCTTCATTGACCCTCTTAAAGGATGCAAATGACCAGCTGTCTGCAAGGAGTATAAATCCTTCCATTCCCCCACCATCCAGCCAGAGCTGAAGAAGCTTCTTGGATGAGAAGCGAAACATCTCCAAAGGAAAAACAAGAACCTAATATTCAAATACATTTCAAAAACTAGAAAGTCCAGTTGCCTCTTGAAAAAGCACCTTTGGGACAACAATGACCTGGAGGATTGAGAATCTCCACAGACCATTAACGATGAGTTAACCAAGGTTGAAGAGCCGAGGTGGCGCAGTGGTTAGGGTGCAGTACTGCAGGCCACTTCAGCTGACTGTGATCTGCAGTTCAGTGGTTCATATCTCACCGGCTCAAGGTGGACTCAGCCTTCCATCCTTCCGAGGTGGGTGAAATGAGGACCCAGACTGTGGGGGCTAGTTGCTGACTCAATTTGCTAAAAAAAATTTGTAAGCCACTTAGAGAGGGCTGAAAGCCCTATTAAGTGGTATAGAAGTCTAAATAATAAATACATAAATAAGGTACTTGGCTGGTGCTAGCGAGCAACAATGCACTGATCTTATACATTTGAAATGTTAAAGGTGGGTACTTTAGAGGGGAATATTTCCTTAGTTGTCTTTTCCATCTTCAACATTTGAAATGTATCCTTCAGCATAAAGATCTTTGCAATGTAGCTTACTTAAGGGAAAGGAAGAGGAAGGATGAGTGCAGACCAGAGGTGGGTTCCTACCAGTTCGCACCAGTTCGGTAGAACCGGTTCGTCAAATCTACCGAACCGGTTAGAAGAGGTTCCACCAGAAAGCAGGCCACACCGACAGAAGAGGTTCCAAAAATTTTTGAAACCCACCACTGACACACACACACACACACACAGACAGACAGACAGACTCACACAGAGAGAGAAAGAGAAAGAGAAAGAAAGAAGAAAGAAAAAAAGAAAAAAAGAAAAAAGAAGAAAAAAGTGAGAGATGAAA